>NC_142461.1:88256060-88407575 GCF_049115385.1 Moschus berezovskii | reverse complement strand
AATAATTGTGAAGTGTAGTGAAAGATATGCCTTTTTCTCAAGTTACTGCTTTGAGCAGGACTTGAAATGTAGCAATGTCACTCTTCCAGTACCAACAGGCATTATTAGGTCACAAGGATTTCCATGATACTGATTACTAGGATGAGCCTATCATTTCTAATTTATATCTAAATTATCTAGGCAGAGATACTGGCCATGTCCATATATAGTTTATTCATCCCCAGCTCCGACAGCAAGTTGTTTGCTACTTATTTTATTACCAAGGGACCCTGAGATTCTGTATAAAAATCAAGCATTGCTTTTTCTGAGAAATTAAAATGTTGAGTTTTGTTTTTTCAGTGCAGAATGTGTTAATGTCTTTAATACATGTTATAGATTATGTCATCTAAATATTTTAATTAGTAAAGAAGCCATACCTTATTATCCATGTATATGGCAAAGTCAGCAAAAGCAAATATTATAATGTCATGTAATGTGGGTAAGTAGCTTTATTGGGGAAATACAATTCAAGGGCCAGTTAAAGAGAGGCAAATGGTCTCTTGTTGCCTCTTAATCCAAAAGAAAGACAAATTGGAGCTCTGGCACTGCTGGATACTCAGTGGAATAATCCTCCAGGAGGGAAACCCAGCCCCCCTGCTCTTCAACATTCTTTTGGTACATGAGTGAGAACAGCCTTGGATATAGGATATAAAAAGATAGCACTTAGCTTGCAGATCATTTTAATGAGTGTTCCAGCTGTACAGGAAATTAGCTGAGAATGCTGGTGGTTAGCACCTGGTGATCCCCCCGATAAATCTGACTCAGATTTTTGGGAAAAGGAAGCCTTTGCTCCAGTCAGGCATTCTTAGCTATTTTGGTGATCTTTTACTTGAAGACACTTTTTACTGTGCCCTAATTTATAACTCAGTGCCAATAAGAAAAATAGTTTATGAGTAAGTGCTTGCTGAATAAAATTTGCAATATCCACATATGTAAAATAAGATGGATAGCTATATTCCTGTCCAAATACGAAACTAGAATCTCTTTCTAAAAATATATTTCCTATATAATAATTGATTTGTTATATTAAACATCATAATGATATTATTATTTAGGTATTATTATCCACATTTCCTGAGGTTCATTGAAAGTGAATGTGTTAGTCACTCAGGTCATGTCCGACTTTTTTTGACCCCTTGGACTGTAGCCTGCCAGGCTCCTCCCTCCATGGGATTTTCCAGGCAAGAATACTGGAGTGGGCTGCCATTTCTTTCTCCAAGAGTACTGTAGTGCGTTGCCATGCCCTCCTCCAGGGGATCTTCCCAACCCAGGGATCAAACCCAGGTCTCCTACATTGCAGTTGAATTCTTTACTATCTAAGCAACCAGGGAATTGCCGAGGTTCAATTAGAGGTTAAATAAATTGCCTGGTTCTGGATTATTTAGACAGTCTATAACTTAGATATACCTGATTCCAAAGCCCACATACTCTCATTTTGATTTGTCAAGTGATAATCTTCTAAAAGTCTACATAGGTGTACCCACTTTGGTCTCTTGCCATGCATTAAAAGATTTCTGTTTTCCACAGCAGAATTCTTCATTTTTGCTCTACCAGTTCTCCACTGTCACTTGAACAGAGCTTTAATCTGAGTTTGTTAAAAAACTCAGGATCATAGGATTGATATTGTGGTAAGAAGAGCTGAAAAATGAGGAAGAATGAGATTTTTGGTTGTATTCTTTTTTGTTCCATTCTATTTAGAGCAAATTTGGAATCTGAATAAAGGTCAAAGTGAAGGTAGAGTACAGAATACCATGGGTTGTTGTTGTTTTTGAGTGGCTACATCGTGTCTGACTCTTTGCCGTTCCCATGGACTATAGTTTACCAGGTTCCTCTGTCCATGGGATTTCCCAGGCAAGAATACTGGAATGGGTTGTCATTTCCTTCTCTAGTACCACGGATAACATCGCTTAATTTTTGAAAAACTGTTTCAGAAAACCCTATAAAACAGAATACTGGGAGAAGTTAATGTCAAGGAAATTCACAGGCATAGAAAGAGGGAGGAACTTGTCTCAATCATGGTGTATTGATCTGTAAACTGTGAATACTGAAAGGGATTTACAGTCTGGTGATTTTTGGACTCTGTTTAGGCAAGAAATTCTTGGTTCAAGCCAAATATTAGATTCACAATGAAATAACAAATAAAACTTAACTGTTCTGTTTGTTATTATGTGATTGGGAACTATACTCTATGTTCCATTTTCATGATTTTTTCTCCCTCTGACATCTTCAAGTCAATGATTTTATACATCCCTACTTCATATAGTTTAAGATTGGTAATTATGTTTCATATTAAATTTTATGCCCCTTGAAGTCTAAGGCCATATTTTGACCTTCTCTGTGGCTTTACGCAGTGCCCAATAAACAGTGCTATATATTTAATAACTACCCACAGTGTTGGTTGAAAATTACTGAGTGATCATCTACTGAGGAGAGAAGAGTGTACAATACCTGCATGGCTTAACTTTGCATCTATTGTCAACCTCTGCCCTCATTAGGTGGTTGACTCATCTATTATTCTACCTATAGTATTTACTTTGATACCTGAAATTCAACATGCTCACAATACATGTGTTGGATAAAAGAACTTTTCAAGTTCCAACTATAAATTGGTTATTGTTAGGGTTTGAAATGGATCTTATATGGAATTACGTAGAGTTCGGCAGCATCCATGAAAATTGCTTGACATGGAGTCTGGTAACACATATGTCGAAATGCCTCTAGTTTTAACTTATTTAATCATCATGCCAACCCTAAGAAGTATGTGTGGTTAATACTCTATTTTACAAATAAGGAAACAGACAAAATAGATTTTATGCCCAAGGTCACACAGTCAGTAAATGGCAGAGGATCGGAGCCCAGGAGGACTGACTCCGGTATGAGTTCCCCAAACAAAACATATCCTGCAGAATAAACTTTAACTTTTATGTTTTTGATCCTTCAGACTAGTTTACTTTTTAACTCTTGGAGAAGAAACAGTTTCTACCCTGTTTGCAAATCCATAGTTTCTAACTTGGTCAAATATCCTCTCAGTTTCAGACTGTCTTTGAGGTTTCTTGATGCTTCACACTGGTTTGTGTGCATCTCTGGGTTACTGACAGGCTGCTTTCTCTTGACTTCTAAAGCAGGTGTATTTCTTATTCCCTCTTGTGTTTTTGAACCTCTGATGACTGATATCTGGCTTTTAATTCTCAAATTATCCACCACTATTTTACTTACTCTGTGTGTGTGCATGTGCACACACAAACAGTCATATCCAACTGTTTGTGACTCCAAGGACTGTAACCTACCTACCTAAATTTTGAGTGACTGTTAATATTCTATGTTTCCATCCATCCATTGTGGAATAACTTCTGCACTACCCTTTTTCTGAACCTGTGTCAGACTGCACATCATTTATAGGCTCAGTAGTACAGAATAAGATAGTATGACTCCTGTTTATTATTGGTGTGAGTTTTCCCTGTGTATTTCAGGCTAATATCTTTTAGTCTCTAGCTCTAAATGATGTGGGAAGACTAAAGAAAAAAGATATTTACATTTCTTATAAGAAGGGTCATATAATGCAGAGGCCAAGATACATGTTAAAACATAATTTTGATTATTCTATCAATAACAAAATTTCACATTTGAATAAAGTTTTCAGTTTATAATTTCACAAAGTGTTCAAAGTTATTTCTGACAACAAATGCTGCTAGTAGTATGATTATTGCCATCAGTAATTAAGAATAATGGCCGTGTGTCTCTGAAGAACCTAAAAATATTATTTTCCTCTCTCCAAGTAGTAGTTTTAGAATCAACATTTATTAGATGAAGAAAGAGATGAGCAGAGTAGAGTCACCTGTAAGATTCAACTCAAAAGTTTATAGAATATATTGCTATATTAAACAAAATTCTGTCAAAATGGGCATAGATGGGTCATGAATACAGATAATTATTCACAAAGAGATATCTTAGAAGTAAGTATTATTCCAAGCACCATCCAGAAGAGAGAGCCTAAGAAATGGACTCGAAGTGTTTCAATCTCATTGGCAACTCCTTGCTATTATGACATTAAAGCATAAGGCTATGTGATTCTGATACTATTAACAGCTCAATTTAGATAACTTATTTTGTGCCACTTACGCATTTCAGCAAATAAAAGACTTATGATTTACCTTCCCACTAGGTCTACCTATAGGAGAAAAAAAGACTGATTGTGCAGCTTCAAGTATATTGGGTTATAAGACAGTTATTATATTAATTGTATATTTGTATAACAGAAACCTATTCATGCCAGCTTAAACAGATAAAAAACTAAATGTGAATGTGTGACTTAGTAATGTGTCTTGGAATTTGTGGGGATGCTTGCAGATAGGTCTCAGAAATAGGCCAAAATGAAAAACTGGAAGGCACAGAATACACATAAAAATCCTCTCTCTCCAGTTTTCATTTTTCTTTTCCACGTGGATGCTTCCTTTTTCATTTTCTAGAAACAATTATTTCTGTTTCTCTAGACTACATGGGAATGAAAAGATTATTGCTTTATATTTCCTTGGCATGCATGTTTTTACATTTAGCCATGCAAATAGAAATTATTCTAATTTTTCTTTTTATTACTGAAGTATAATTGACATACTACTCACAGGTCTATGGACTGAAGGCCTTCTTCTTCCAAAGAAGTTTACAAAAGCCCTTCTCATTTTGGTTTGAATGACCAATCTGGTCTTAGCCTAGGAATATCACAGAACTCCATTTACCGACCCTGATAAAGACATTTGCCTTAAGTTCTGCCCTTGTCTTTCCCTAGACACTGCCTTGATGTCTCCAACGTAGCCCCTCAGGGTGTGCCATTTACCTGTGAGTCCAAGACCTGTGAATAATAAGCTCTTCTATTTCAATTTCTTGTGCTTTTTTTGTTAAATCATTTACTTAATGAGTGTTAATGAAGTCACAACAGGTATAAATTTTAAGGTCAACTTGTCACTTTCTTCAAAGAAATCCTTCTGGAATATTTCTTGAAATTATGTTGAAACCATACATCAATTTGGGCAGAACTGACTTGTTAAAAAAGTTTGTCTTCTGACTAATGAATAAGTTTGTTTTGGGTCTTTGGGTCTCCTAAAATTTTTCTTTCAGTAATATTTTACAGTTTTCAGTATATCGACCTTGTACATTTCCAGCCAGATTTATCTCTGCATATGTTATAATTTTTAATCTATTGTAAATGGTAATTTCTATTTCAATTTTCAGTTGTTTGTTGTTAGCACATAGATACTCAATTATTTTGTTTTTTTAATTAATTTATTTTTTATTGAAGGATAATTGCTTTACAGAATTTTGCTGTTTTCTGCCAAACTTCAACATGAATCAGCCATAGGTATACTCTTGTATCCTGTAATGGTCGTAAACTCATGTAAAATTATAGTAGCTTTTGGGTGTTTCCCCTACATTTTCATCATAGACAATTACGTTATTTGTGAAAAAAGACAAGTTTGATTCTGTTTTTTTAAATTGGATACCTCTTATTTCTCTTTGTTATTGCATTGGTTAGAAATTCCACTAAAATATTGAAAAGTAGTGATGGTGGACATCATTTTCTTCTTCCGCTTGAAATATTAAACGTGTTGTTAACTGTAGGTTTTTTCTAGATGCCATATATCAGGATTAGGATTCTCTCTTTCTTCTTTGCTCAGAGGTTTTTTCAGGAGTGGATGCTGCATTTTGTTGAATGCTTATACTAAGATGATCATGTTTATGTTAGTGTTTGTGTTGGGTAGGTGATGTTTTAGGTTGGTAATATTTTGACTAGTCTTCCCTAGTGGCTCAGATGGTAAAGAGTCTGCCTGAAATGTAGGAGACCTGGATTCAATCCCTGGGTTGGGAAGACCCCTGGAGAAGGGAATGGCAATCCATTGAATGAATATGTTGAATGAGCATGATTTCTAATGTTAAATTAATCTTGTATTCCAGAGATAAACCACATTTGACCTTGATGTATTTTTTTTTGATATGTTGTTGGATGTTTTTTTAATTGTTGTGTCCTGAATATTTATGGAGTTTTGTCCATGAAGCATATTTATCAGTGATTTTCTTTCTTGTAATGCCTTTGGCTTCTGAATCATGGTAATACTGGCCTCTGGAATTATTTGGAAATAATTTCATTTTTATGCTCTTATAATGGACTTATTTTCTTAATTTCCTTTTCAGGTTGTTTAATGGACATTGATCCTGTACCTTGAGACATTGTTGGAACCATTTGTTAGTTCTGATAGCTGTTTTATGGATTCTTTGGAATTTTCTATATATACTATGCCATCTGTAAAGGATAGTTTTACTTTTTTCCCCTCAGATTGAATGTCTTCTGTTACTTTCTATTGCCTATTCGCTCTTGTGAGATCGTCCAGTACAAAGTTTAGTAACTGTGACATGGGGAGCATTCCTCTGTTATTCTTCATCTTAGGGTGGAAAACTGTCATTTTTTAATTTCACTACTAAGTGTACTATTAGCGCTCACTTTTTATGAATGCCCTCTATCAATTTGAAGAAGTTTTCTTTTATTCCTAGTATTCTGAGTATTGTTTTATGAAAGGTGTTGTCTTTTTCCTGCATTAATCAAGATGATCCTGTTTTTTCTTCAATGTATTTATGTGGTGTATTACATTGTTTGGTTTTCATATGTTCAACCACTCTTATCTACTTTGCTCTGGTCTATACTCAATCCTGGGTTTTCATTGGAAGGACTGATGCTAAAGCTGAAACTCCAATACTTTGGCCACCTCATGCGACGAGTTGACTCACTGGAAAAGACTCTGATTCTGGGAAAGGTTGGGGGCGGGAGGAGAAGGGGACGACAGAGAATGAGATGGCTGGATGGCATGACCAACTCTGTGGACATGAGTTTGAGTGAACTGCGGGAGTTGGTGATGGACAGGGAGGCCTGGCGTGCTGTGATTCATGGGGTCGCGGAGAGTCGGACACGACTGAGCGACTGAACTGAACTGAACTGATACTCCTTTAGCGTGCTGTTGTATTTAGTTTGCTAACATTTTGTTGAGAAAATTTCCATCTATGTCCATCCAGTATATTGGCCAGTACATTTCTTTTCTTATGATATCTGTATCTGACTTTAGTATTAGGTAATGATGGCATCATAGAGTGATTTATAAAGTCTTCCCTCCTCTTCTCTTTTGGAAGAGTTTAGAAGAATTGGTCTTAATTAATTCTTTTTTAAATGTTTATTAAAATTTGCCTTTGAATCCATCAGGTCATGGGCTTTTCTTTGTTAGAAAATTTTGTTTTGTTTTTTGATTATTGAATCAATCTCGTTTTTAAAAAAATGTTTGGAATATAGTTGATTTACAATATTGTGTTAGTTTCAAGTGTACAGCATAGTGAATCAGTCATATATATGAATATATCCACTCTCTTTTAGATTATTTTCCCATATGAGCTATAACAGAGTATTGAGTAAAGTTCCCTGTCCTATGCATTAAGTTTTTATTAGTCATCTCTTTTATACATAAGAATGCCAATCTCCCAATTTATCCCCTCTCCCATTCCCTGGTAACCATGGTTGTTTTCTACATTTCTGACTCTACTTCTGTTTTTTAAAATAAGTTCATTTGTACTATTTGAGATTCCACATATAAGCAATATCATATGCTATTTGTCTTTTTGTGTCTGCCTTACTTTACTTAGTATTGCATCACCAAGTCCATCCACATTGCTGCAAATGGCATTTTGTTCTTTTTATGACTGGGCAATGTTCCATTGTATATTGATATATACCACACCCTTTTTCTCCATTCCAGTGTTGATGTACATATCGGTTGCTTCCATGTCCTGGCTATTGTAAATAGTGGTGCAGTGAACACTGGAGTGCATGGATATTTTCCAATTTTTGTTTTCTCTGGATACATATGTAGGAGTGGGATTGCTGGGTCATATGGTAGTTCTATTTTTAGTTTTCTAAGGAAATTCCATACCATTCTTCATAGTGACTCAACCATTTTAAATTCCCACCAACAGCATTGAAGGGTTCCATTTTCTCAACACACTCTCCAACATTTGTTGTTTGTAGACTTTTGATGATGGCCATTCTGAATGATGTGAGATGATACCTCATTGTAGATTTGAGTTGCATTTCCCTAATAATTAGTGATGTTGAACATCTTTTCATGCGCTTTTTGGCCATTTGTATTTCTTTGGAGAAATATCTGTCTAGATCTTCTGCCCCTTAATTGATTGGATTGTTGGTTTTCTTGATATTGAGCTATATGTGCTGTTTGTATATTTTAGAGATTAATCCCTTGTCCGTTGCTTAGTTTGCAAGTATTTTCTTCCATTCTGAGGGTTGTATTTTTGTTTTCTTTGTGGTTTCCTTTGCTGTGCAAAAGCTTTTAAGTTTAATTGGATCCCATTTGTTTATTTTTGTTTTTATTTTCACTACTCTAGGAGACAGATTGAGAAAGGTCTTGCTGTGATGTATGTCATAGAGTGTTCATCCTATGTTTTCCTCTATGAGTTTTATAGTGGCCAGCCTTACATATAAGTATTTAATACATTTTGAGTTTATTTTTGTGTATTTTCTAGTATCATTCTTTTCTGTGTAGCTGTCCAGTTTTCCCAGCATCATCTAGTAAAGTGATTGTCATTTTTCCATTGTATATTCTTGTTTCCTTTGTATATTCTTGTCTCCTGTCATACGTTAGGTGACCATAGGTGTGTGGGTTTATTTCTGGACTTTCTATTCTGTTCCATTGATCTATATTTTGTTTTTGTGCTAGTACCATACTGTTTTGATTACTGTATCTTTGTAGTATAATCTGAAATCAAGGAGCCTGATTCCTCCCGCTTCTTTTTTCTTTCTCAAGATGACTTCGACCTTCAGGGTCTTTTGTGTTTCCACATATATTGCAATTTTTCTGTTATTCTAATTATGTGAAAAATGCCTTTGGTAATTTGATAGAAATTACATTGAGTCTGTAGATTCCTTTGGGTATTATAATAATTTTCACAAGTTTGATTCTTCTAATCCAAGAACATGTTATATCTCTCCATCCCTTTGTGTCATCTTTGATTTCTTTCACCAGTATCTTACAGGTCTTTTGAGTACAGGTCTTTTGCCAATTTAGGGAGTTTTATTCTCCAACCAGTCCATTCTAAGGGAGATCAATCCTGGGTGTTCATTGGAAGGACTGATGCTAAAGCTGAAACTGCAATACTTTGGCCACCTGATGCGACGAGTTGACTCACTGGAAAAGACTCTGATGCTGGGAAAGGTTGGGGGCGGGAGGAGAAGGGGACAACAGAGAATTAGATAGCTGGATGGCATCACCGACTCTGTGGACATGATTTTGAGTGTACTCCGGGAGTTGGTGATGGACAGGGAGGCCTGGCGTGCTGTGATTCATGGGGTCATGGAGAGTCGGACATGACTGAGCGACTAAACTGAACTGATTCCTAGGTATTTTGTTATATTTGTTATGATGGTAAATGGGATTGTTTCCCTTATTTCTCTTTGTGATCTTTCATTTATAGTGTATAGGATCACAAGAGATTTATGTGTACTTATTTTGTGTCCTGCAACGTTACCAAATTCATTGATGAGCACCAACGTTTTTCTGGTGACATTTTTTGAATTTTCTATGTATAGTATCATTAGCATCTGCAGACAGTGAAAGTTTTACTTCTCTTATCCAGTTTGGATTCCTTCTTTTCTTTTTCCTCTCTGATTGCCATAGCTGTGACTTACAAAACTGTGTTGTATAATAGTGGTGAGAATGGACATCCTTGTCTTGTCCCTAATCTTAGAGGAAATGCTTTCAGTTTTTGACCATCGAGAATGATGTTTGCTAAGGGTTTGTTGTATATAGCCTTTATTATGTTGAGGTAAGTTCACAGTATACCCACTTTCTGGAGTATTTTTATCATAAAAGAGTATTGAATTTTGTCAAAAGCTCTTCTGTATCTCTTGTGGAGAAAGCAATGGCAAGCCACTCCAGTACTCTTGCCTAGAAAATCCCATGGACAGAGGAGCCTGGTAGGCTCCAGTCCATGGGGTCGTTACAAGTCAGACATGACTGAGCGACTTCACTTTCACTTTTCATTTTCATACATTGGAGAAGGAAATGGCAACGCACTCCAGTGTTCTTGCCTGGAGAATCCCAGGGACAGGGGATCCTGGTGGGCTGCCATCTATGGGGTCACACAGAGACGGACACGACTGAAGTGACTTAGCAGCAGCAGCAGCAGCAGCCTGTAACAATCTCTTAACATCCTTTGTGTTTCTGTGGTGTCAGTTGTAACATCTCCTTTTTCATTTCTAATTTTATTTATTTGAATTCTCTCCTTTTTTCCTTGATGTGTCTGGCTAAAGTTTTGTAATTTTTGTTTATCTTCTCAAAGAACCACCTTTTAGTTTTATTGAGCTTTGCTATTATTTTCTTCATCCCTATTTAATTTATTTCTGTTTTGATCTTTATGATTTATTTCCTTCTACTCACTTTGAGTTTTGTTTCTTCTTTCTCTAGTTTCTTCAGGTGTAAGGTTGGATTGTTTATTTGAGATTTTTCTTGTTTCTTGTCATAAAATTGTATTGCTATAAAATTCCCTCTTAGAATTGCTTTTGCTAAATCTTGTAAATTGTGGATCATCATGTTTTCATTGTCATTTTTCTCTAAGTATTTTTTAATTTCTTTGTTGATTTCTTCAGTGATCCATTGGTTATTTAGTAACATATTGTTTAGCATCCATGTGTTTGTGTTTTTTCCCCCTGTAATTGATTTCTAATCTCAAAGCATTGTGGCCAGAAAAAGTACTTAAAAAGTATCCTGGAGAATATTTCCTGTGCACTTGAGAAGAAAGTGTATTTTGCTGCTTTCAGATGGAATGTCCTATAAGTTCCAATTCATTTTATTTGTTCTAATGTGTCATTTAAGCCTTGTATTTCCTTGTTAATTTTCTGTCTAGACAGTCTGCCCATTGGTGTAAGTGAGATGTTAAAGTCTGCAACTATTGAGGTGCTCCTATATTGGGAGTATATGTATTTGCAGTTATATATTCTTCTTGGATTGATTCCTTGATAAGTATGTAGTGTCCTTCCTTGTGTCCTGTAACAGTCTTTATTTTAAAGTCTGTTTTCTCTGACATGTGTATTACCTCTCCAGCTTTCTTTTGATTTCCATTTGAATGTAATATTTTTTCCATCTCAGTCTCCTTATTATAAATTTATTATGACTTTTTTTTTTTCCTTTTAGTAACACAACAAAGCTTGTAGGATTTTAGTTCTATGTCAGGGGTTGAACCTGGGCCCTCAGCAATGAGAGTGCAGAGTCCTAGCCCCTGGACCACCAGGCCATTCACTATTCTGATTTTTATTTCTTCTTGAAATTCATTTCAGTGGTTTGAATGTTTCTAAGAATTTGTCTATTTTATACAGGTTATAGCATTTATGTGCATATAATTGTTCATAGTATTCTCTTATAATCTTTTCTCTTTCTGAAAGTCAGTAGGAAAGAGCCTACTTTCATTTCTAATTTAACTTATTTGTTTTTATTAATCAGTCTAGGTAAATGCTTATCAACTTAATCTAGCTAAAATTTTTATTAATCAGTCTAGCTAAAACTTGGCTGATCTTGTGAAAGAACAAGCTTTCAGTTTTATTGATTATATTGTTTTCCCTTTTTTATTTGTTTATATATGCTCTAATCTTTATTATATTATTATGGTGGAAAAAGCCATTTGAGTTAGTCATTTTACAGTATGACAATGCTTCTTACACCCAGAATCTGGACATTTAGATTAGGACCTAAGCTTAGAACTCCCAGCCCAAGTTCCTACCTTGCTTTTCTTGAGGAAGCTTTTAAAATAACCACTTAGATTTGAGCCCATGAAAAGTTTGTAACCACTTCCCCAACTACTTTATAGAAATAGTTGCTTGATCTCTTTTTTGTTATGTCCTGCTAGCTAGCTAACTGGGTCAAAGGGTCTAAACTGGGTTGCTTACTCACTGGGACCCTGTTCTTGTATTTGTAAGTAACTATGATTTTATTTTCTTTGTGTGTGTTGAAACTGTACCTTCATTCAAAACAAGTCCTGGGTTTTCACTTTGCCAAAGTTGAAACTTGGATGCCAAGGAAACTACATGCCACCCGTACTCAGGTGGCCTGAGCTTCATCATTCAGCAGGTCATAATTGGTATATTCTTTTTTTTTTTTGGTAATTAATTT
The DNA here is from genome assembly GCF_049115385.1 of Moschus berezovskii. Lineage (NCBI taxonomy): Eukaryota > Metazoa > Chordata > Mammalia > Artiodactyla > Moschidae > Moschus > Moschus berezovskii. The sequence goes on along the minus strand of NC_142461.1, from coordinate 88,395,330 downwards.
ATTTTTTATTGGAGGCAAATTATTTTACGATATTATATTGGTTGGTTTTGCCATACATTGACATGAATAGCCCCGGGTTTACATAAGTTCCCCCTCCTGAACCCCCCTCCAACCTCCCTCCTCCCTTTATCCTCCCTCTGGGTCATCCCCGCATGCCAGCCCCGAGCATCCTAAAACATGCATTGACCCTGAACTAGTGATTCGTTTCACATATGACAACATACATGTTTCAATGCCATTCTCCCAAATCATCCCACCCTCACCCTCTCCCCCAGAGTCCCAAAGACTGTTCTATACATCTGTGTCTCTTTTGCTGTCTCGTATACAGGGTTATCATTTGCATCTATCTAAATTCCATATATATGCATTAGTATACTGTATATGCAGAGTACATCATGAGGAACGCTGGGCTGGAAGAAGCACAAGCTGGAATCAAGATTGCTGGGAGAAATATCAATAACCTCAGATATGCAGATGACACTACCCTTATGGCAGAAAGTGAAGAGGAACTCAAAAGCCTCTTGATGAAAGTGAAAGAGGACAGTGAAAAGGTTGGCTTGAAGCTCAACATTCCGAAAACAAAGATCATGGCATCTGGTCCCATCACTTCATGGGAAATAGATGGAAAAACAGTGGAAACAGTGTCAGACTTTATTTTTTTGGGCTCCAAAACCACTGCAGATGCTGATTGCAGCCATGAAATTAAAAGACGCTTACTCCTTGGAAGGAAAGTTATGACCAACCTTGATAGTATATTAAAAAGCAGAGACATTACTTTGCCAACCAAGGTCCGTCTAGTCAAGGCTATGGTTTTTCCCGTGGTCATGTATGGATGTGAAAGTTGGACTGTGAAGAAGGCTGATCGTCGAAGAATCGATGCTTTTGAACTGTGGAGTTGGAGAAGACTCTTGAGAGTCCCTTATACTGCAAGGAGATCCAACCAGTCCATTTTAAAGGAGATCAATCCTGGATGTTCATTGGAGGGACTGATGCTAAAGCTGAAACTGCAATACTTTGGCCACCTCATGCGACTAGTTGACTCACTGGAAAAGACTCTGATGCTGGGAAAGGTTGGGGGCGGGAGGAGAAGGGGACGACAGAGAATGAGATGGCTGGATGGCATCACCGACTCTGTGGACATGAATTTGAGTGTATTCCGGGCGTTGGTGATGGACAGGGAGGCCTGGCATGCTGTGATTCATGGGGTCGCGGAAAGTCGGACATGACTGAACTGATACTGTATTGGTGTTTTCCTTTCTGGCTTACTTCACTCTGTATAATAGGCTCCAGTTTCATCCACCTCACTAGAACTGATTCAAATGTATTCTTTTTAATGGCTGAATAATACTCCATTGTGTATATGTACCAAAGCTTTCTTATCCATTCATCTGCAGATGGACATCTAGATTGCTTCCATGATCTGGCTATTATAAATAGTGCTGCAGTGAACATACCAGCTGCAGGTTTTCCAGTGTAATCCTTCCTTTTGCTGGCTCTGGGTTTAGTTTGATCTTCTTTTTCTAAATCACTTAGATTGAAGTCTGAGCTGTTGATTTTAGATTTTCTTTTTTATATATTGGCATTTACAACTATAAGTTTACTTCTAAGCACTGTTTTTCTCTGCCACTGAACATTTCTCTGCAATAATACATTTGGGCTAAATGACCTCTTTATTATCATTTAATGTTTCTGTGGTAATATTTCTTGTTCTGAATATTTTTATCCAATATTAATACAGCTCTCCCAGCTTCCTTTTGACTAGTTCTTACACAGAATGTGTATTTTCCACTCTTTTACTTTCAATTTATATACATGCTTATTTTTAAAGTTTGTTTCCTGTAGAAGACATGGCTTAGTTCTGTATACAATATAACAATCTCTATATTTTACTGATATATTTAGACTGTTTGCATTTAGTGTGCTTGTTAATATCAGTTCAGTTAAGTTCAGTTCAGTCGCTCAGTCCTGTCCGACTCTCCGTGACCCCATGAATCACAGCACGCCAGGCCTCCCTGTCCATCGCCAACTCCTGGAGTTCACACAAACTAATGTCCACAGAGTGGGTGATGCCATCCAGCCATCTCATTCTCGGTCGTCCCCTTCTCCTCCCGCCCCCAGCCTTTCCCAGCATCAGAGTCTTTTCCAGTGAGTCAACTCGTTGCATGAGGTGGCCAAAGTATTGCAGTTTCAGCTTTAGCATCAGTCCTTCCAATGAACACCCAGGATCGATCTCCCTTAGAATGGACTGGTTGGATCTCCTTGCGGTACAAGGGACTCTCAAGAGTCTTCTCCAGCACCACAGTTCAAAATCATCAATTCTTCGGCGATCAGCTTTCTTCACAGTCCAACTCTCACATCCATACATGACCACGGGAAAAACCATTGCCTTGACTAGACGGACCTTTGTTGGCAAAGTAATGTCTCTGCTTTTTAATATATTATCAAGGTTGGTCATAACTTTCCTTCCAAGGAGTAAGCGTCTTTTAATTTCATGGCTGCAATCAGCATCTGCAGTGATTTTGGAGCCCAAAAAAATAAAGTCTGACACTGTTTCCACTGTTTTTCCATCTATTTCCCATGAAGTGATGGGACCAGATGCCATGATCTTTGTTTTCGGAATGTTGAGCTTCAAGCCAATCTTTTCACTCTTCTCTTTCACTTTCATCAAGAGGCTTTTGAGTTCCTCTTCACTTTCTGCCATAAGGGTAGTATCATCTGAATATCTGAGGTTATTGATATTTCTCCCAGCAATCTTGATTCCAGCTTGTGCTTCTTCCAACCCAGCGTTCCTCATGGTGTATTCTGCATATAAGTTAAATAAGCAAGGTGACAATATACAGCCTTGACACACTCCTTTTCCTGTTTGGAACCAGTCTGTTGTTCCACGTACAGTTCTGACTGTTGTTTCCTGACCTGCATACAGGTTTCTCAAGAGGCAGGTCAGGTGGTCTGGGATTCCCATCTCTTTCAGAATTTTCCACAGTTTATTGTGATCCACACAGTCAAAGGCTTTGGCATAGTCAATGAAGCAGAAATAGATGCTCTTCTGGAACTCTCTTGCTTTCTCCATGATCCAGCGGATTTTGCCAATTTGATCTCTGGTGCTTCTTCCTTTTCTAAAACCTGCTTGAACATCTGGGAGTTCACGGTTCACATATTGTTGAAGCCTGGCTTGGAGAATTTTGAGCATGACTTTACTAGTTTGTGACATGAGTGACAACTGTGCGGTAGTTTGAGCATTCTTTGGCATTGCGTTTCTTTGGGATTGGAATGAAGACTGACCTTTTCAAGTCCTGTGGCCACTGCTGAGTTTTCCAGATTTGCTGGCATATTGAGTGCAGCACTTTCACAGCATCATCTTTCAAGATTTGAAATAGCTCAACTGGAATTCCATCACCACCACTAGCTTTGTTTGTCACGATGCTTTCTAAGGCCCACTTGACTTCACATTCCAAGATGTCTGGCTCTAGGTCAGTGATCACGTTATTGTGACTATCTTGGTCGTGAAGATCTTTTTTGTACAGTTCTGTGTATTCTTGCCACCTCTTCTTAATATCTTCTGCTTCTGTTAGGTCCATACCATTTCTGTCCTTTATCGAGCCCATCTTTGCATGAAATGTTCCCTTGGAATCTCTAATTTTCTTGAAGAGATCTCTTGTTTTTCCTATTCTGTTGTTTTCCTCTATTTCTTTGGATTGATCACTGAGGAAGACTTTCTTATCTCTCCTTGCTATTCTTTGGAATTCTGCATTCAGATGCTTATATCTTTCCTTTTCTCCTTTGCTTTTTGCTTCTCTTCTTTTCACAGCTATTTGTAAGGCCTCCTCAGACAACCATTTTGCTTTTTTGCATGTCTTTTCTATGGGGATGATCTTGGTCCCTGTCTCCTGTACAATGTCACGAACCTCCGTCCAGAGTTCATCAGTCACTCTATCTATCAGATCTAGTCTCTTAAATCTGTTTCTCACTTCCAATGTATAATCATAAGGGATTTGATTTAGGTCATATCTAATGGTCTAGTGGTTTTCCCTGCTTTCTTCAATTTAAGTCTGAATTTGGCAATAAGGAGTTCATGATCTGAGCTACAGTCAGCTCCTTGTCTTGTTTTTGCTAAGGGAAGCCCGCTTGTTAATATGGCTGGATTAAAACCTACCATTCTGTTATTTTTCATTTGTTATCCATATGTTTTGTTTCTTTTTGTCCTTTATTTTCTTACCTTCAGTTCAGTTCAGTTCAGTTCAGTCACTCAGTCATGTCCGACTCTTTGCGACCCCATGAACCACAGCCCGCCAGGCCTCCCTATCCATCACCAACTCCCAGAGTTCACTCAAACTCATGTCCATCGAGTCGGTGATGCCATCCAGCCATCCTGCCATCCTGAACGTTGTATCTTTGATTCCATTCTATTTCTACTATGGCCTTACTAAATTTGTTTCAATTTTTACAAAATTAAGTGGTTGCCTTATAATTTAAAATATTTATTTTTAGTTGATCAGATTTTATATTTATATACCATCATATTGCCTCATGTGTTGTGAAAATACCTTAAAGCAATATTCTCCTTTTTCTCCTTTCCCTCCTTAATGATGTCTATGTCATGAACTATACTTTGTAATATATGTAACATATATACAATACCATTGGTTCTATTTTTGCTTTTTGAAAACAATTAAAATAAGAAAAATAGTTTTATATAATTGCCATTTATTCCTTTTCTCATACTTCCCATTTTTTTGTGTCCAGTTACACATTTCTACCTTGTATCATACTTTTATCTGTACAACTACTTAAGAAAATCTCTTGTTATGCAAGTTCTAGCAATAAACTTCCTCTCTCTCTTACTTTTCTTCTGAGAAGTTTTTGGATTCTTTTTTTTTTTAAAGATAATTTTTGGGAGAATGGCACTGAAACATATATTATCATATGTGAAATGAATCGCCAGTCCAGGTTCGATGCATGATACTGGGGCTGGTGCACTGGGATGACCCAGAGGGATGATATGGAGAGGGAGATGGGAGGGGGGTTCATTATGGGGAACACATGTACACCCGGGGCGGATTCATATCAATGTATGGCAAAACCAATACAATATTGTAAAGTAATTAGCCTCCAATTAAAATTTAAAAAAAAAAAGGAAATTTTGCCCGGTAGAGATTTTGCTGTTGATTGGTCTAATTTGTTTAGCACTAAAGATGTCACTCCATTGTCCTTTGGTTTCTATGGATTATGCCATGAGCAATAAATTATTTTATTTCTCATTTTAATATCAAATAATGATAAAGTTGTACATAAATAATTTATGTACAATTCTAATAGTCTTCAAGTATTATTTTTTATTTAAATGCTAATTTTATTCTCCTGTGTTTAAGAAAGTAAATTTAACTGTCTTTTACACTTCTTGTAGGAGTAAACATGTGTACACATATAAATACATACATTTGTATACATTAAAAAGAGAGGTAAATGACTAGTGTCAGAAGTAGCTAAGAGAGCTACTGTAAAATCTAAAGACTGTTTTTTAATTTAGAAAATGAGTGGTTGCTAATGTTCTTAGTAAAATTATCTTTTGTAAAATATTTATAGTGCTAAAATCAGATTATACAATGTTGCAGATTGAAGAGCAGTTGAAAGGAAGATAGAGTGATAAAAGCTTTTTTCAATGTTTGCATGGGGAAATGGAAAGGTGTGAAAAAAATAGTGAGAATAATTATAAAATTGATGTCTGTGCTGAATCGCGCAGTTGTGTCCAACTCTTTGCAACCCCATGGACTGTAGCCCACCAGACAAATCCATTGGGATTTTCCAGACAAAAATACTGGAGTGGTTTGCCATACCCTCCTCCAGGGGATCTTCCCAACCCAGGGATTGAACCAAAGTCCCCCTCATTGCAGGCAGATTCTTTACCGTGTGAGCCACCAGAGAAGCCCATAACATTGATTATTGTTATAAAATGAATATATAGTGCCAATTTTAAGCATTAGTTACTTATTATAATGGGGACTTTAGATATAACATTTTAGTTCATTTTCATTTTTATAACAATATTTTGAGGAAGATTGTGTTATCTCAATTTACAAGTAAACTGAAGCATAAAAATGTTAAGTAACCTATCTATATTTTGAGAGCTTTGTTACAAACAGCACTAGAAATATTCTAATTAATTGAGTACAAATTCTGTTTCTTTGTCTTGGTTGAAATAAGTGGCTCAGGATAATTGTCATTTAAAAATATATATATTTTTTAACATTAAAAAGTCAAATGTTTACCTACTTATAACTGCCATTTGAAGCATAAATTGTAAAGCCAATTTGTTGAACAATTTGGCAATATCTGCTGAAATTTAAATGTTCGTTTTCTTTTGCTACCAATGGGATTTTCCAAAAATTACTGCCCCAATGTGATGATGACATTTCATCAAAAGTAATGTCTATGATTCATTTCCTAGTTTTAGACAGCTGAGGCCTTAGACATCATAATGCAGACATAAGCCATCTCTGTTATACCTGTTTGAATATCTGTCTTAGAGAAACTATAAGAGTTAAAAAAATAATTATTGTATATAGACATGAGATTTTGAAATAACTTGTTACCAAATAATATGCCATTGCCTTTGTTCTAGTAATTTCATATTTGGTAAAGGAACAGTAAGGTACAGAAGGGAACATAACATGTATCTAAAACATGTACATACATACCTCCAAAATAATATTCCACATTTTCAACTGTAATATAAAAGTAAGTAAAAAGTGGTATATGGTATGGTGGTGATTTAGTTGCTAAGTCACATCTGGCCATTGCAACCTAATGGACTGTAGCTGGCCATGCTCCTCTGTCCATGGACTTTACCAGGCAAGAATACTGGACTTGGTTACCATTTCCTTTTCCAGGGGATCATCCTGACCCAGGGATCAAACCCAAATCTCAAACCCAGATCCATTACAGGAGCATTTTTTTGTTTGTTTGTTTTTTACCAACTGAGCCACCAGGGAAACCCAGTATATGGTGTACACTTATCTAATGCATTAAAGAGATGAATAGGATCATAAATTCAACTAAATATGAGTTAAGTAGAAAGAGAAGTTATTTGGTGGCCTGTTCTATGCTAGTTACTGATTTATGAGTCTCTGATATTTTATGTATCTCTCAAATAATCCTATGAAGTACAATCATCATGTATTTTGAAAGAAGATAAACTAGGGTAAGAATCTTTAATATGGTTGTACAGAAACTAACCATGGTTAATCAACTATATAATTGCCTCTGGAGTCTAATTTCTGTCTGCTTAGTATATATGGACCCCTTTAAAGGTCATATTGCTTTTGAAATGTATCCTTAATTAAATAATTTAGTAAACCTACCTAGGTTTATTTTCTTCATGTACAGTACCAAGAGGCTATCTAGATATATTACATTATATGTTTAACTCTGAAATTCTGAAAGCACATTGTACTTTAAATCAAACAAAATGGACACGTTAGTGTTTTCAGGTTGTTGTTGTTTAAAGATTTCAGTAAATATCAGTAGTTTTGTGTGGTGTGTGTGGTAAGTCGCTTCAGTCATGTCTGACTCTTTGCGCCCCTATGCAGTAGCAATGAGCCTTCTCTGTCCATGAGATTCTGTAGGCAAGAATACTGGAGTGGGTTGCCATGCCCTCCTCCAGGGGATATCAGTAGTTGGACATGTTCAAATTAAGGACATTTAGAATTCTTCAGTGTTCTCTTTGAGGATTATGGAGAATGATGAAGAAAGTTTCCATGCCTGTTCTGAAAATAATTTCTAAATGTTACTTGTATGAAGCTTGTTTATTCATTGATACAAATGAATGCAACAGATCATCCAGCTGAGTGTTAGCAGGGTTTGGGTAAGGCCGGATTCAAATCTCATCACCATGTTCGAGGGAACTGGAACTTCGTCTGTGAAAGTCTCATCGAGACTATTTCCTAATCACTGGGCTGTGCCGTAGTTCTGTGAGAAGTGGCTTGTCTCATGTGGCATCCACAGTTTGACTTAAGTTAGTTCCAGTTCAGTTTCTTTTTCACTGCAAATCAAATGTTTCTGGAAGAACCAGATCTACTCTGGTCTTAAATTAGTAGAGCAAAGAGTAAGGGAAGGAAAGCAGTTTTAAATGGAGGGTATTAGAAGAACAAAACCCTGGTCATGTACAAAAGTAGCCAAACTGTGGGAGGTCATGATGGCTGGTTACAAGTGTGTACTTTCATGTGTCTCTTATGAGTACTGCATGTGTATGGACAGATATGAAGCAAGAGAATAGGCAGGGGAATGAATGGGCAAAAGAACAAGCATCACATGATGCAATTCTCTCTCAGGAGAGGATCCAGGTAATGTTGGCCTAAGGCATAAAGAATTTGTTATATTCAGATTTTCTATAATGTTGGTTCTCCTTAATTCTCCATTGCAATTTTCTTAACTGAATACAGTTTAATCCCCATGAATGTGCAGGTACTCCAGTTTATCATCTTATGTCAATGCTATCCATCTTGTGTGTATAGTGCCGTGCTTTGTCATGCGGCCATTATACTACCCATTAGTTTCCTCGAACATACTCTTTTTCTGTAATAACGAGACAGTGTCAAGAAATCTGGTGGTAAGATCTTGATATATTTTTTACTGGAGGACTCCTTTAAAAAATGAGTCAATGATGAAGGATTATCTTGTACAGAAGGAAAAAAAAATTGTGGAAAGGTAATGAATCTGGACTTTGACATGCCATATATCTTGTGCAGGGACACCCAAGAATTGTTGAAAAATGTTGGAAATATGCCAGAAATCATTGTGGCGGGATGGTCGCCAGGTTGGTGATGATGCATTGTCATTTTACTTTTGGAAAATCCTGTGAGGCTCACTATGGAGTCTGGCAATAGCAATTACAATTACTGTACTTCATTTTATTCACTTGGGCAAAATAATGTCATTCCACTTAAAACATACAAAATTACAAACTAATAATAAAGCGCTCTTAATGGCCCTTAGAGTGAGGAGTTAACCTTGATGATAAAGTGATCTAAGGCTTAATAAACCTTGTTTCTGGCGAAGTCCCAGAGAGAATGAAGTCTGTGTGATTCAGCTGTGTGGACTCAATAATAACTGGCTGCTTCCTGGTGCTAGTTGAGTATGAGGTACTTATGCACAGTACTTAAACAGGTACAGAGATTCCCAGGCTTTCTCTGTCACCCTCACTTTTTTGCTTTGCTAGTTGTCTGATGACTCTCCTCTGTGAGGTGCTCTTGGTGTGTGTTTGGCTGCTTCCCAGCAAATAGTCTCACTTACAAAAACAAGTTAAGCACAGTTAAATGTTTTGGACATTTATGTGCTAAACAATAGAGTTAAAGTGTTAATCACACAGTTGGGTCCAACTCTTTGGACTGTAACCTGCCAGGCTCCTTTGTCCATGGAATTGTCCAGGCAAGAATACTGGAGTGGGTAGCCATTCCCTTCTCCAGGATATCTTCCTGACCCAGGGATTGAACCCTGAGTCTCCTCCATTATAGGCGTATTCTTTACCATCTGATCTCCCAGGGAAGCCCAAGTAACAATAAACCTTGGGTAAATATTTATAAACAGCTAATAATAGCCAAGTTTCACAGTAAATTGGGTAAATACACCAGAATTATATTCAAAGATTCGTTATCATTGAGCAACTCTACTTCAAGTGGTCACTTAAAAAATTCACACAGTATTTATACTAGTAGATATTATAGATCAGGAATGTGCCTAATGTAGAATTTTGAGAAAAGGACATTGGGACCCCATGTAAGAAGGCACTTTCCTAAGTAAATTCACTATATTTTCAGTCTTGTAGACACAGAAAAAAGTCTTTCTTGTAAGTATTCTGACATCAAACAGAAAGTAAAACTTTAGAATGCAGTGCACAAAATATGCTGATCTTGATTGCCTGAATTTAAACTTGAAATGACTGAAAAATACTAGAGTGATCAAGTTTATCTAATGTTAACTAACTGATTTTTCTACCATTAGTGAGAAAAGAGTCTGAAAATTAAAATGAATTTATTATACAAAGTTAAGTTACATTTTTCCCATCAGAATGTGTGGCTTGAAAAGCCACATTTACCTTTTGTTGGCATATATGTGTAAGTGATTATGGAGTTTATATTGGGATTTCAGGCACTTAGAGCATTATAAAAAAGATGAGTTGTTGAGTTTTTTTGAGAAATACAGAATTTGGGCAGCTATAATTCAAATTTATAAAACAACTGTTTGCAAATATTTCGATATTACTGGTTTAATGACAACAGATATGCTGCTTGATACAATTTCATGATGAGATTTGTAATCCAGAAGTAATGATATTGACTTTGCTGTTGGGTTTCTTTAAACATTCTGTTCAGTAAGTGTGTAACATTTTAATGATGGCATGTGGTGAAGAGGAATTGGGACATTCCTGACCAAATTTTGAGCTATAGTGGCCTCAAGATAGCTTTAACTTCTTTATTTCTCTTATACAGCAATTTATACTAATTACAACAATTCATTTTAGCTAACACATGTGGAAACAAATAAAAATGTGGAACTATACATAATAAAATTGAAACCAATCGTAAAATTTTAAAATAAATTTTAATATGTGCAGTTCCATGCAGCTGCATATTCAGACTTTCCTTCTTCCTGTTTAGTTCCCCACATAGTTTGTTAGTTTTAGTTATTTCATGATCAGTGTGAATGCCATAGCCCAAACAATTCTGAGCAATAAATAAAATAGGAGAAATTCATTATCATATAAACTTCCTAGAAATAACACTGAGTTTCAAAACATTGGAAATAGTAATAACCAAATTGGATGTTATGAGACTTTACTAAAATATATGTTTCCACATTCTATTACTTGAATACTTAAGCAATTAGATGCCAATCCCAGGGACGGGGGATCCTGGTGGGCTGCCATCTATGGGGTCGCACAGAGTCAGACACGACTGAAGCCACTTAGCAGCAGCAGCAGCAGCAATGTTAGATGTTGATTATGGGTTTTAGGCCTAGTTAAAAAGCTTAGCTATGAATATAGCCGACTACCTTTCAGAGCTAGAAAAAATAAGCAGATATTACCAATAACTTTGATATCTTTTGATCATATTTGATTGTATGATACCATAAATCAGGACAATGAAGGTAATAATAGTAGCAGAAAGGAATACATTTGCTTGATCCAGTAAATAAGTGAAATATACACTTATTTTTTCCTTCCCTGTACCAGGTTAAAATTTTGGACTCTGAGAAAACACAATAATAAAGCTTCATGTATTCTCACAATAAATTCAGAGTCTATTTGGAGAAAAAATCATGAATAAAAGAATGCAGAATGTAATTTAGTACAACAGATCCTATAGAAGAATTGATGTGTAAGGGGCAGTGAGGGTTGTATGTACTTAGGTACCAAGTGAAGAAGAGCTAACTGACTGCTAAAACAGAGTTGTCTAAAAAGTTGTTTTCCCATAAAAAGACTGCATTTTCTTATATCAATATGCCATCTATTCTTTTTCTTTAACATTTGCCTGTGCCAACAAGGAAAGTAGTACCTTGAGATGGGAGGATGCGATCCATAAATCATCACTGATCAAGAACATTGTCACTGGACTAAGTATGTGAACATAACAGTTCTCTGACATTATAAGGAAGTTTATTAAAGCAACAAAGTGCTACTCTAACTAATTGCCAATTTCTACCTAAAAGGATTAGGGAATACTTCAAAGCTGACTCCTTAACTATATGTGAGGTTTTTTTTTTTCTTTAAGGCATACTTATAGAAGAGCTGGGAGAGGGGTGAAAGTGGATCAATTATACGTAGAAAACAGCATGAATAAAGGCATAGGAATCTGAAAAATCTTCATATGAAGTGTTTCCGATCATTTTGTATGTCTGCCTTATCTCGTATAAGGAGAGAGGCATGGAGTGGGCTGGAGCCATATTATTGAGAATCTTGTAGTTCCATGCAGAAAATTTAGGGCATTATGTTCATGCTGATTATTCTAATAGACATTTCACAGAGGTATAGGGTTCACTTAATCATTGTGACTGCCATTTTCTTAAGAAATAGAAAACAAATTAGGGTTGATTATGAGTCTTAACAGAATATTGACCACTAATAGTAGTCAGTGAGGAAAATGGTAAAGTGTGTAACAAATGAACAGGGCAAGTGTTTTAGAGTGATGTGGGGTTTAACTAAGGTTATGCATCAGAATTTGTTATATTGCCCATAGATAGTTTTATTCAACTGGGTCAAGCAGCCATTATATTGGAATAGAAATGCTGAAAAGGAAAATTGTTCAGAGGTGGTATTGTTGTCAGTTGCCAAGTTGTATCTGACTCTCTGCAACCCCATGAACTGCAGCACGCCAGGGTTCCCTGTCCTTCACTCCCTCCCTGAGTTTGCTCAAAATCATGTCCATTGAGTCAGTGATGCCATCCAACCATCTTGTCCTCTGTTGCCCCTTCTCCTCTTGCCCTCAATGTTTCCTAGCATCAGGATCTTTTCCAGTGAATCAGCTCTTTGCATCAAGTGGTCAAAATATTGGAGCTTCAGCTTCAGCATCAGTTCAAAAGCATTAATCCTTCAGCGCTCAGCCTTCTTTATGGTCCAACTGTCACATCCATACATGACTACTGTGAAAACCATAGCTTTGACTACACAGATTTTGTTGGTAAAATGATGTCTCCGCTTTTTAATACGTGGTCTAGGTTTGTCATAGCTTTTCTTCCAAGAAGCAAACATCTTTTAATTTGATGGCTGCTGTCACCATTTGCAGTGATTTTGGAGCCCAAGAAAATAAAATCAGTCATTCTTTCCACATTTTCCCCCTCCATTTGCCATGAGGTGATGGGACCAAATGTCATGATCTTAGTATTATAGCATAGAATAAGTCAATATAGTATAAGATAAGAACAGAAGCTATCCTGTGGTATAACAATAATAATAAAAACTCAATCCTCATATCTCAGTGTGCTGAAATGTTAAAGACTGATTTCTTGGTTTCATGTGTAATGCAGGTTGAGTGGTTTAAAAGGTTGAATTGTGTCCTTGAAAAAAAAAAATGTTGAAATCTGAAGCCCTAGTACTCATTAATGTGACCTTACTTCAAAACAGGGTCCTTGCAGATTCAGTGAAGTTAAGATTGAAATCATTAGAGTGGGCCCTTGTATAATTTAACAGTGCTGTTATAAAATGGCAAAATTTGGGCATAGAAACAGATATACACAGAGGGCGGTCAGTGTGAAGAGACACAGAAAAAAATGGCTATTTACAAGCAAAGGGATGTCTGAAGCTACCAGAAGCTAGAAGGAGGTAGAAACCTAGTTCTTCCCTGGAACCTCCAGAGAGAGCACAGCCTTCCTGATGTCTTGATTACAGAGTTCTGGCCACAAGAACCATTCAATAATGAATTTCTGTTCTTTAAGTCACTTGGTTTTGCAGTACTTTGTTAGGTCAACCCTAGGAAACTAATGCAGATGGTCTTCTACATTTTTGTAATTTCAACATCTGAAACATGTCTCCAAGCTAGCCTTAACAAGAAGAAGCACTTCTTTATCTGCCTTAGTGAGAAGCTACACTCTTCACCTCAATTCATAGTCCAGTAACTAGAGATAGACATTTGGCCTCAGTTTAACTGCAAGGGTGCTTGGCATATGTAGGAAAGTACTTTTAGTATTTGGCATACAAATAAATACTGTCTTCAGTGCAGTAGCCATTGAAACACATATATCTCATTTGTTAATTCACTTTCAGACTCTTAATAACAATGGGGAAATTATTCATACACAAACATTAATTTCTAGCTACACTAACTGAGAGTATTTGTGTCAAATTGGTAAGGAGCACTCATAAGAGCACCTGACACAGAAAATAAATTCTCAATCAGTTCAGTTCAGTTCAGTCGCTCAGTCGTATCCAACTCTTTGTGACGCCATGGACTGCAGCATACCAGGCCTCCCTGTCCATCACCAACTCTCGGAGTTTACTCAAACTCATGTCCATTGAGTCAGTGATGCCTTCCAACCATCTCATCCTCTGTCATCCTCTTCTCCTCCTGCTTTCAATATTTATGAACATCAGGGTCTTTTCAGATGAGTCGGTTCTTTGCATCGGGTGGCCAAAGTATTGGAGTTTCAGCTACAACATCAGTCCTTCCAATGAACACTCAGGACTGATCTCCTTTAGGATGGACTGGTTGCATCTCCTTGAAGTCCAAGGGACTCAAGAGTCTTCTCCAACAAATTCTCAATAAATTATTGTTATTTTGTGAATTAGGAGTTTACAGAGTGAATTGTGCAGAAGGCTATAAAGACTAAGAATTTTAGTGTCCTGATGGTACTTCTAATATTTTGAAAATTGGGGGAAATAACTTGGATTTTGCATATTACCAAAACATTGGTGGAGTTCAGTAAGGATCCAACAATTTAGGAACGCCTATTTAAGCACCCTGTCCCTTTACTTTCACTGATTCCTCATCATCCATATATAAATTGATATATATCATATCTGATAACTTACTGATACTTATGTTTCTTTATTTTCTGTTTTGATCACTAAGAAACAAAATTTAACAAGTTTAAGGATAGACCAAATATAAGAGCATGTAGGCAAATAGCCAATAATTTATCCTGGATAAAAGTCATGTTGCTGCTGCTGCTGCTGCTAAGTCACTTCAGTCGTGTCCGACTCTGTGTGACCCCATAGACGGAAGCCTACCAGGCTCCCCCGTCCCTGGGATTCTCCAGGCAAGAACACTGGAGTGGCTTGCCATTTCCTTCTCCAATGTATGAAAGTGAAAAGTGAAAGTGAAGTCGCTCAGTCGTGTCCGACCCTTAGCGACCCCATGGACTGCAGCCTACCAGGCTGCTCCATCCATGGGATTTTCTAGGCAAGAGTACTGGAGTGGCTTGCCATTGCCTTCTCCGAAAAGTCATGTTACTTGGTGTCTTTTTTTTTAATATTGAATGCTTCTTCTACTGGCCAGACATATTTTCTGTTATACTGAAAATGAAAGATAAAGAAATTCTGAAGTTTATTCTTTATCAAGTAAAATTTTAGAAATTTACGTTTCCAAATAAGTTTATTTGAAACAAAACCATCGTGCAATTATATATGGTATTGAAAAGAGAAAATGTCCTACAGAAAATGTCTCTGTTCATTAACCTTCTAAGCATAATATTTATTTGTATATTTAAAGACTTTTGTTTAAAAGAATGGTGCCAGGAAACAGCTGCAATGAACAGCATTAGGTTTTTTCAAATTGTTCTCAATGATCTTCATCTTAATAAATTTTCTGAATAATAAGCTGAGTAGTGTGGCTTATATTAATGAAGTCAGATAAATAAAGATATTATCAATATGGGAAGGACATGTCAAAAGGAATCCATTTGCAAATTATTACTTAATCTTACAAAGGATTCCAGGACTAGGAGAAAACTTAGCATAAATAATTGTAAAACAGAGTTGGGAAGAGACACAGAAAATCATTTGGAAGTTTGCTTGATGATTTGACAGTTGAAAAATACAGTTCCAAGAATATTAAAAATAATTGCAACATTACAATAATCTATTAGGATTACAGAAGGAATATGATTTTTTTTTTGGTTAAGTCATGGGACAATTTCATCTTCTATGCTGTCGCTAAAAGTGTGCCAGAAACAAGTCCTTGCCATCCAGAAAGTAGGAACATCACAAAGAATAATCATGGAACTGACAATGATTAAAGAGAAAAGCCTATTAAAGAATAAAGCAAATTAACATTTAATGTTGCAGAATGATTAATATAACTTCCGAAAGTCATTGATTCTACACCATGCTATACATTTATCATGGGGTGATAAAAGAACAGAGTCAGGTATGACCGTTACTTAGTGCATGTGATCTATTGTGAAATCTTCCCTATCATGAGAGTCCTTGGTTGTCTCCAACAATTGCAGAAAACAGCTTTTCTCTGTTTTGACAGGTTAGAACCTTCCACTTCCTCTGAGAACATTCAATCTTCTATTCAGTTCTGCTCCCCTTCACACATTGTGAGTATAAAACATGGGAGCTTATAATTCATGAGGCTAAATTTGACTGTTTACTACATGCCTGGGTTTGCCCCAAAGGTAGATTAATGGCAGCAAATCACTATAAAGTTTACCTCCTAAATCTCTTATCATTTTGCTTCAACTGCTGCTGCTAAGTCACTTCAGTCGTGTCCAACTCCATGTGACCCTATAGACGGAAGCCCACCCGGCTCCCCCGTCCCTGGGATTCTCCAGGCAAGAACACCGGAGTGGGTTGCCATCTCCTTCTCCAATGTGTGAAAGTGAAAAGTGAAAGTGAAGTCGCTCAGTTGTATCCGACCCTTAGCGACCCCATGGACTGCAGCCCACCAGGCTCCTCCATCCATGGGATTTTCTAGGCAAGAGTACTGGAGTAGCTTGCCTGAACAGGCATATCAGAGAAAGGCAAATCAGATTAAGTAATGACTAGGTTAAGACTAGAATATCGTGCCCTTTAAGTGATATCAAAAACCAACATGTACTAATGATCTGAATCCTGAAATGTCATGCCAGTTTTTGTTTTGTGAAAGTCAGAAATTTGACAAGCCTAATTAAAGAATGGTAATTATTTTCTTTTTATTTTTCATGCATTTCTAACCATGTAGCAACAATAAAACAATATTTTCAAATTGGCCTTTTGAAGATTTAAAGCATTATTTAATACAAATGACTATCCACTTTCTTTCAAGTCCCTGTAACTCTCTCAGACATTTTCAACTCTCTAAAATATTCTCCAAATATGGGTGAAGAATAATATTAATAGCTAATATTTATTGAGTATTTATTATATGCTTTATACTAAGTCCTTCACATCCATCAAATAATTGTTCTTTTCAACAATGTTATGGGGGTTGGTACAATTCTTATTTCTATTTTATTGAAGGAAAAACTGAGGAAGATCCAAGGTAAGTGATTTTCCCTGGGTCACATTTTAGAGAACTTTAAGCCAAGATGCAGATTTAGAGGCATTCCCTCCATTACCTAGTGACGCTGGTCTACGATAGAAATGGGTTTCTGCCATGTATCTGTCTTGGATCATTTTACTGGTAATAAGTAACACAAAGAGAAAAAAGACTTATTCAATTCAAGCTTTCCAAATTCCTTATTTATCAGGCCTAGTGGAGACTTTGTTAAAAGAATCCCTGAGCCCCATGTCCAGAGATTCACATTCAGGGAGCTGAGGCCCACACGTTTGTACTGTCACAAGATTCCAGGGTCCTATTGGTACTATTGATTTATAGACTACATATTCAGTTTCACTAGATTCATTTCAGTTCAGTTCAGTCGCTCAGTCATGTCTGACTCTTTGCGACCGCATGGACTGTAACACACCAGGCCTCTCTGTCCATCACCAACTCCCGGAGTCCACTCAAACTCATGTTCATTGAGTCAGTGATGCCAACCAACCATCTCATCTTCTGTCATCCCCTTCTCCTTCCACCTTCAATCTTTCCCAGCATCAGGGTCTTTTCAAATGAGTCAGCTCTGGAGTTTCAGCTTCAGCATCAGTCCTTCTAATAAATATTCAGAACTGTTTTCCTTTAGGATGAACTTGTTGGAGCTCCTTGCAGTCCAAGGGACTCTCAAGAGTCTTCTCCAACACTACAATTCAAAAACATCAATTCTTGGGTGCTCAGCTTTCCTTATAGTCCAACTCTCACATCCATACATGACTACTGGAAAAACCATAGCCTTGACTAGATGGAACTTCGTTGGCAAAGTAATGTCTCTGCTTTTTAATATTCTGTCTAGGTTGGTCATAACTTTCCTTCCAAGGAGTAAGCACCTCTTAATTTCATGACTGCAATCACCATCTTCAGTGATTTTGGAGCCCCCCAAAATAAAGTCTGTTACTGGTTCCACTCTTTCCCCATCTATTTGCCATGAAGAGATGGGACCGGATGCCATAATCTTAGTTTTCTGAATGTTGAGCTTTAAGCCAACGATTTCACTCTCCTCTTTCACTTTCATCAAGAGGCTCTTTAGTTCCTCTTTGCTTCCTGCCATAAGGGTGGTGTCATCTGCATATCTGAGGTTATTGATACTTCTCCCAGCAATCTTGATTTCAGCTTGTGCTTCATCCAGCCTAGCATTTCTCATGATGTAGATTCATTAGATTTTATTTAGTTGTCATTATCTATTCCTTACTTACCATATGTCCCAAGTGTTTATCCTTTGTAATCTAAAAATGTGGTTGTGTTTTGAACCAGATCCTGAGTTAAGTACGTTAAAAGCCAGGCCCTATATTAGAATTAAAAGTTTGTTCATTTAGACCAGGCAGTGCCAATTTGTATTCTTTTTCTTAATTGCGGGGAAATCATTCCTATGACTAGATGGGAGCAGCAGAGATTTAGGTTAATGTTAAGCATGAATTTTAAAGAATCCTTCTTCATGGCATAAGAACAAGTTATGAGAGGGATTTAAGCTAATTCATTTTGGCCTCAAGATTATGAGCGTTCTACTTAGCTTGTGTATGTTTTGTTGGTTTAACAGGAAACTTTATCTTGAGTCAATTGTTGATGAAATCACTTTTTTCTTTCTAATCTGTGTGTTTCATCACACAAATTACCAGGCACCTGAGATAATAACTGAAGCATAAATGTAAAGGATCCTATAGGAAGATAGTAGAATAGTGTTTTCAGGACAATTATTGTTTCTCATTTTAACATCGTCATTTTTCCCCGAAGCATTTTTGCCCATAACATTGAATTTACTAAAATATTTCCCTAATTTATCAACTTAGCAATGAATCAGTTAAAACAACAACAACAAAAAAATCTGTTTTTTTTTTTTTCTGTCTCATTCCACTCAAGCCTAAATAATTCCCCTCCTCCTTTAAAAAGAGACATTTTAATATGCCACGTTTCAGTTCCAGCTCAATAAACAGCCATTTATTTACAATTTTAAAGCAATCTTCAGCCTAGTCAGGTAAGAATTATTTCAAAAGAATAAAAACATTTTCATTTCCCATCACTGCCAAAAAAGAAAAGAACATGAGTTATGAGTCTTGCTATGTTGTCTTAAGTTGATTACTATGGAATGATTAAAAAACTAGCTGTGCTGTCAGTACCGAGGAGTACATTATAAGTGTAATAACAGCTTAGGGATACAATCCATCAATGCCGCACTTGGAAGAAGAAAAAAAGTTGATCTATTTTTTTGGTCATCATTTTCAGCATATTAGATGACAAATAATTGTACATTCATCAATAACAATAGATTAAAGTTGAAATGATTTATTGCTATTACACTGCTGTTATGATGGAGCACCAGGTCAGTCAAGCATCAGCAAGGTCTGTATTTAATTTTCACGGGTCTCTTAGCAGAAATAATAGACAGAGAGTAAACCACCTGAAACAAGGTAGATCAAAGTTGTTGACAAGTGATTTGTAGGTTGGTTCTTCATGGGTGCAAGAGAGGCAATAGGACCTCTTTGGCGGGCTTGTTGAACCACTAAATCAAACAGACCTCATGGAGCTCAGACTAACATTCAGTCAGGCAGCACATGGAAATATGAAAGCTACGCAAGTATGGACTTCGTTTAATATTACTTGATGGTAATAGAATGCAGTACACGTTCCTGGGACCAAACCAGGCAATTTAAATTGTCTGCACACATCTCAGGTAGACTAATTAGAATCTGCTCCTCAGGAAGTAGTTTAATTGTTCTTATATTCACTGATGGTCAGTCAATAGCTTAGAGTAATCATGGAAAATTATGTAATATATTCATCTTAATTTTATTATGGCTTCCTTCTTAAGCAAGGTAAAAATTATTTATATTCAGTATGTTGGAGCATTTAAATTTAGATTCAACAAGAATTTATTAGGTACCAAATGGACTAGATTTTATCAAAATGTGATCTGTGAACTTCCTATTTCAGAATCACATGGAATTCTTAGAGAAACACAATTTACTTGGCCCTATCCAGATATAATTAGTGAAAATTTCTGGGACTAGGGTTAGTAATGTGCATTTCTAAAAATTTCCTGGGTGATTCTGATGGAATCTAAATTTTAAGAACCAGGGCCAGATATTGTGCAAAACAAAAATAGTTATACTATATTAGTGGGTTTCAGGAAAGCCTGCCCATCTTGGAATTAAAGCATCCCCCCAGATATGTAAATATTGTTTACCAAAATCCAACTGTACATGGAACTTTCCCTCTTTACCTTGGGCTTATGAGTGATTTCTTTATATCTTAAAGAGCCTATGTGGATTTCTTATGTGAAACAATGTGACATAATTCCTTTGAAAAGATATGTCTTTTGTTACAATCTCCTCTCAGATTACTCTGGTTTGCTAGTCTAGTAAATAATAAGTTTCTACATTATATCAGTCAAAATGCATTATTTTATTATGTTATATTTACTGATCTCTGTGTTTTTTTTTAATAAGTGAGGTAGTTTCGCTTTACAATGTTGTTAGTATCCGCTGCACAGTGAAGTGAATCAGCTATATGTATACATATATCCCTTCCTCTTGGACTTCTCTCCCACTTCCCCCTATGCCATCCATGCCATGCTCTAGGTCATCACAGGGCACCAAGCTCGGCTCCCTGCACTATGCAGCAGGTTCCCACTAGCAATCTGTTTTACACAGGTCAGTGTATATTTGTCATTCCCAGTCTCCCAGCTGATTCTTATTTTTCTCTTTCTGACTTCACTCTGTGTAACAGACTCTAGGTTTATCCACGTCTCTACAAATGACCCAATTTCATTCCTTCTTATGGCTAAATAATATTCCACTGCATATATATATCACATCTTCTTTATCTGTTCATCTGGCCAAGGACAATTAGGTTGCTTCCAAGTCCTGGCTATGGTAAATAGTGCTACAGTGAACACTGGGGTGCATGTGTCTCTTTGAATTATGATTTTCTCAGGATAGACCTTATTGTTCTCCTTAGTTGTGTCAATTTACATTTCCACCAACAGTGCAAGAGGGTTTCCTTGTCTCCACACATTCTCCAGCATTTATTGTTTGTACATTTTTTGATGATGATATAGTCTTCATTTTATGTTTCAGCATAATCTCAAGTATACAATTCATAGTAGGTATAAAAGTGCTTAACAAAAGCAGATAAACAGCATATATAATTAATAGAATTTTTTATATTTAACTTTAAAGTAACTATGTCCATTTATATAGAATTTCCAGTTATTAAAAAATAGATGTCAGTTTTTGAATTGAAGAATAATAAAATTTTTCCTAGTTAAAGTTGTGGGAAATTTGTCCTTCTGAGAATTTATTCTCTGAGGTAGGTTTTTTTAGCAGGGATTTACGTATGAAAGGTCATGTGAAACTTTATAAGGTACCTTTCATCTAATTATAAGTAGAATAATTGGGGATATGCCTAGCCAAAAGAAAAGCCTCATAATAATTTGGTCTTGTAATTATAGAGAAATGACCAGCTAGGAGTAGAAGGAAGTAAACTAATAGAGCAATGCTTTGTTTATTGCTGCTGCAGCAGAAATCAACATATACTGTTGCCAGTACCAAAGGCTGGATTGCCAGAGAATTCCCATCTCATAGGCAACAGTGGTGATTGGTAATCTCTGCCCAGAGTACTATGTTGAGAAGACACTCCAAAAGTAGACCCAGAGATGAGTATCTTATTGGGCAGGTTAAATGAGAAAGTGAAAGGAGAAAAGGTAACAGTGGCTAAGTTAATGTGAAGTTATTGCTTTGGGCCACTGGGACTCAGTCCTCCTGGAGACCCCGCATAACACTGTTCAGAATGTGACTCAGATCTGTCACTATGAGGGGTAAGGAGTTTAGGTGTTAACACCACTTTCATCATTCAGTGTGAGGGTTGCTTCTCTGACATGCTCTTGGGTTTTTAACACTTGGCTCTGTCTCTTACCCCAGTTCAGTTCAGTCAGTCAGTCAGGTCCGACTCTTTGTGACCCTATGGACTGTAGCCCGCCAGGCTTCCCTCTCCATCACCAACTTCTGGAACTTACTTAAATTCATGTCCATAGAGTCAGTGATGCCATCCAACCATCTCATCCTCTGTTGTCCCCTTCTCCTTCTACCTTCAATCATTCCCAGCATCAGGGTCTTTTCCAATGAGTCAGTTCTTGTATCAGGTGGCCAAAGTGTTGGAACTTCAGCTTCAGCATCAGTCCTTCCAATGAATATTCAGAACTGATATCCTTTAGGATGGACTGGTTGGATCTCCTTGCAGTCCAAGGGACTCTCAAGAGTCTTCCCCAACACGGTGGTTCAAAAAGCATCAATTTTTCGGCACTCAGCTTTCTTTTACCCCACACACTAGTAAAACAGACTTCTTAGAAATAGGTGCTGGAGGTAGAAAGCCACTGGAAGAATGTAAGTACTGGAACTGTCCACCGAAGTCTAAGCTGACCTCTCAAGTGGGTCAGGGAGATTTGGGCAGGGCACCAACAGTGTCTGCTTAAAAAGGATTCTCAGGTCAATCTGAACTTAACAAATGAGATTGTGTCTATATATGTCTTAGCTGTACCTGCTAGTATTTGCCACCTCTTAACTTAAAAACAGGAGCTTTTCATGTAGCACTAGTGGTAAAGAACCTTACTACCAATGCAGTAGACATAAGAGACATGGCTTCAATCCCTGGGTTGGAAGGATCTCCTGGAGAAGGGCATGACAATGCAATCCAGTATTCTTGCCTGGAGATTCCCATGGACAGGGGACCTAGTGGGCTACAGCCCATAGAGTCGCAAAGAGTCAGACACTACTGAAGCAACTTAGCACACACACACAACTTACAAACATCATGATCGCAATTCGTGGAAACTAAACCCTATCAAACTTTTCCTTAGTATATATGTGTTCCCTCTGCATGGTTGATTGACATAAAAAGCAATAGTGGAATGCCACATAGATGCTCATGTGCTGTGCGGCATCATTCAATTCAGTTCAGTTCAGTTCAGTCGCTCAGTCGTGTCCTACTCTTTGTGACCCCATGAATCACAGCATGCCAGGCCTCCATGTCCATCACCAACTCCCAGAGTTCACTCAAACTCAAGTCCATCGAGTCGGTGATGCCATCCAGCCATCTCATTCACTGCTGTCCCGTTCTCCTCCTGCCCCCAATCCTTCCCAGCATCAGGGTCTTTTCCAGTGAGTCAACTCATCGCATGAGGTGGCCAAAGTATTGCAGTTTCAGCTTTAGCATCAGTCCTTCCAATGAACATCCAGGAGTGATCTCCTTTAGAATGGACTGGTTGGATCTCCTTCATGTCCAAGGGACTCTCAAGAGTCTTCTCCAGCACCACAGTTCAAAAGCATCGATTCTTTGGCGCTCAGCTTTCTTCACAGTCCAACTCTCACATCCATACATGACCATGGGAAAAACCATAGCTTTGACTAGACGGACCTTCGTTGGCAAAGTAATGTCTCTTCTTTTTAATAGACTATCTAGGTTGGTCATAACTTTCCTTCCAAGGAGTAAGCGTCTTTTAGTTTCATGGCTGCAATCAGCATCCGCAGCATCATTAGGGACATAGAAACGAATTTACTTACTGGAGGAATAAGGACCAGTAATGTTTCTATTGTTTAATGATGTTTTGGAGTGGTGAAGGCTGAGTTCTCAGATTTCATTTGGCAAACATAATTTTATATGAGGTGGTTGTCAGAATTCTGCAAATATTTGAAGTCATGTCATTACATTCCCCAAATTAAGGCCTTTAAAAAAGGACATATTTAATAATCTTAGTCATGAAGGTGACAGTGTCTAATAAGAAATCTGTCTACTAATGTTGTCATTTGTAACAGTTTCCTTGTACAGAGAAGTGTACTAACTATCTCAGATAGTATTAATCATTAATTACTCCTTTCAGTTTAAGAAGAAACTGAGAAGTGCTTAATAGTCAACCTCAAGTTTATTAGCAGCCAAATTCCACATGAGGTGAGAGATAGTTTTGCAGTAAGAATGCCAGAGGACCACATTCAGAGTCCCAGAGCCCCACTGAAATGAAAATCATTAGAAAACAATTAATATATGTGGACTTAGCAAACTAGATGACTAACTGGCTAAACTTTGCTTTGAAAAATCCCATATGTGTCAATAGTTATCACCAGGAAAATAGTATATATACTTAAAAAAAAAAGGTTTAATTTTCTGTCCAGTCAAATCTAAATGTATCACATGCAATTTTCCTTCCTTAGTCATCTAAATAATTTCCCACCTTGCTCATGATGAATGTCTTGCCAGTTCCTACTCAGTTCCTCCACTTTACACGACCTAATTAAAGAAAACATTCCATGATTGCCTATTTTTTCTCATGCATGACAACCTATTATTTTTTCTACCACCTGATTAGGGTGTTATTACCCTTGATTTAGATTGATTTGTTGAGCACTTTAATAAAACACTACTTAGTTTGATTTAAAGGGCTATAGGTTTCCTTCATTCATACAATTATTCTTATAACCATCTCACATTCTAAGTATACCATAGTCCCACAGAAAAGCAGTTTTAGACTGCCAATGAACATGGTTATAAAATCAGAATCACAGGTGACATTCCTGTTGAATATAGCAGTGCAGTTTCCATTGTGGGCAGTCATGAGAGGACATTTTGCAATATAATTTGTCAAGAGTGATAAATCTATTTCATCATATCTGTCAGGAATGGCTCCTGTGTATTAAAACCACTATAAAGTTTGCTCAAGATAACCCAAAACTTTCATATGATTAAATAATAATACGTTTATGATGACAAATTACATTTACTGTGTTATCTACAATGCAAGCCAAAATTAGATACAGTCCAAATGGATGATACTGCATTTGATTTCATATCCAGTGAATTTTTATTAAATAAATGAATGTGCAGCATTTATAAAACTGTCTTTTATTTTGGATCTTTTATTAGAAAGTTGTATCCTACTTGGAAAAAATAAAGGAATATACATATCCATTTTGAGTTCCTTACTAATTTAATAAATTTCCAATAGAAAGAAAATACTCAGAAATTAACTGGTGAACACACTCTGCTTTTTGGAGACTAAACGGTCACAGATGAAAAGAAATTCTAGTCCTAACAGTGAATCATAAATCCCACTTTATAGTGTCAATAGACAGGTGTTGTTCAGCAGTAAATAGGAAAACATAGCCTTGTGAACCCCACTGAAGTCCAAGGGCTAAAGAAATATTGACAGAAGGGTCAGTTCCTTCTAATCAATCAATTATTTATCTATTTATTAAATGCTCTGTGCAAGGTTCAGAAGAAAATGTTTTCCGGAATTTTAAAGAAACTGAAGGGTCTTGCAGTCTCATTGGAATAACTGGGTTTATTTGTCAAAGGGAATTTAAGGAGGCCAGGCTTGGAATATGCCCTTAAAGTGTAAGGTATCTTATAAATCCCACCTATTCAATTTTAGGATTCTTCAGTGGGGGCTTAGCGAATGCAACTGTGATGTGGCATTTGGTCAGAGGGAAATTCCTGTGACTTTTAACAGCACACGCATGCACACACACTCACAGGTGCATACATAATTTCCTTTGCTTGTTAAAGTCAGAAAAGGCTGCTGTTCAAACTTGGTTGGACTTGTGAATCATATGAGGACATTTTAAAGTAGGTAAGTTCCCCAGAAGCTGCTTCAGATCTTCTGAACTGCAGTTTCTCCCTATAAAGCAAACCTATACCCGTTAGCCTATGGAAATTTGGGAATCATTGTGTAGTCAGCTCCTATTTTGATCAATGAGAGAATTCAGAAACAAAGCAAGCATTCACCTGTCTGAATAGCCAGGATAGAGCAGTACAAGTGTGAAGACCTCTGATTTCTGTAGAGCATAATGTAAAGACGAGTCTGGACAAATATTTTGAGGAACATATAAAAGAGGAGTTCAAAATGTAGTAGATGTAGAGTGACCAAATAACATATTGTACAATTTAGGACAATTTTTAAAGTAAAAGTGGGTTCTGCTAATAGTTGTCCTGCTATAATATGCCTGACCCTCGATAGCCCCAAGCTAACAAGATATAAGTTCACCCTAGGTACGTACCTTCATGTTTCCCATTGCCCTTTCCTCAAGATTCCTCCTCAGACACCACAAGACATGCATCAGGAAGAGCAACTTTAGTTTCACTGATGCTCATATCGTCATCTTTACCATCTGTGTTCTTTTATGGCTGCCTTTTTGTTTTTAATGTTAATCTCTTTCATCATTGAAATTTAGCTGCCAATTTGTTTCATTCTAAAAAAGAATTTTATTCCATTTCTACTCTTTGTCCTTCTCAATACCATCCGTCTTGATCCCTCTCATACCTGGCCTCTGGGTCTTGAATTTCCTTGTCTGTAAAATCACACTGGTTGTTTCAGCTATACTCATCTGTTCATTTAAGTTATCCTACTCTAAACTGTATCATCACAAATAACTACATTACCAGAAAAATCTTGATTTCAAATACTTTATTCTCTGACCACCATATCTTATTTTTCTACTTCCTTACTTTAATACTCCTGCTATAGCAACTTTTAATAATTCCATACCTTTTACCTGCATCTTTTTTTCCCATTTTCTGTCAACATATAGCTCCTTCCATATTTCTTATCTTACTACCTTTGAGTCTATGGCCAATTATCATGACTACTCACTTGAAAATAATCTAAAAAAATTTACTTCACTCTTACCACTCTACACTCAGGCCGAGCCCAATTGTAAACCCATTTCTCCAAATCTCCATCAGAACAACTGAAATTTTTAGGATGGAAATTACTCTACAAAGCAACTATTTTCTCTCTCATCAACCAGTAAAACAGTCACATATGGATCAGTGTCACAATGGACCCCAGAGTATTGGCCAAAGGCTAGTCATAGATAAGCCTTAAATGGGTACCATATACCTAATTTCCTTACATTGCTGAGGCAAGATCATTTTTCCTACCCAGAGAAAATTGAACTTTCCTCTTTCTTGCCAGATTTTTCCCACTTTTCCCTTTAGTCAGTCACACCTGACTGAGAAAATAGAAACAATCAGAAACAGATTATCTCATATTCTCACTAGAAGCCTATCTCCATAATATTTGCGTTCTCAGTGTTACTCTGGATCCCATGCATTCTCTGCTTTCAGTAGCCCTCTCTTCCATTATCAGTTCCTTTCTTGCTCTCCCTACACTGCCACCTACCTTGCCATAATCATTTTTATGAGTATACTACGGCGGAGCCTGGTGGGCTGCCCGTCTGTGGGGTCACACAGAGTCGGACACGACTGACGTGACTTAGCAGCAGCAGCAGCAAACACACTTTACTAAAGTATGCTTGCCCATACTAAAAAAAAAAAAAAATCTTTAACCTTGCATCCTTCTCTAGCTACCATCTCATTTCTCCATTCCTTTTGAGGGAAAACCTGTTGAAATAATTGTTCACTTTCACAGCCTCCATTCCCTTGCTTCTCATTCATTAACCAACCCCTTTCTATCTTGTTTCATAACCATCACTCTATGGAAAATATTTCTAAAGAATTCATCAACCTTCATGTGGTCAAATCCAGGATGCTTTATGTCCTAAACTTGCCTGACCTCTTATGAATATTCAATATGGTTGGACCCATAACTTCTCCTTGTATTGTACTTGCCACTGTTGGCTTTATCCTTTAAGTCCTATGATCTAGTTGTCACCTTCTACCAACCTCCTATTTTAGAATCACCCAATGGGTTCGTCCTTGTCTTCTTACTCTTCTGTCTATACTATCAGGTTAGCATAGAATACCAAGTTAGTTATATAGACTACTATCAGGTTAGTATATACTGAGGTAGTATATTGTAACCTAAAGAATTTCTTTCACCCTAAATGACATTTATATATCATTTAAATGTATACTTCTCTATATTGGCATTCTCCTCTGAACCCCAAATTTTTATTTTCAGTTTGTTTTCAACTGCCCACTTGATATTGTGTTTGATTGCTGTCATTTATTTTGAACAACAATTTTGTTTCTGACTTTTCTACCCAAACCTGTTCCTCTTTTAGTGCTGTCCACCTAAATAAGTAACACAGTCATTCAACTGAGGCTTCCCTGGTGCCTCAGTAGTAAAGAATTTGCCTGCCAATCCAGGAGATTTGAGTTCAATCCCTGAGTCAGGCAGATCCTCTGGAGAAGGAAATGGCAACCTACTCTAGCATTCTTGTCTAGGAAATCCTATGGACAGAGAAGTCTGGCAGGCTACAGTCTGAGGTCACAAAAAGAGTCTCAGTAATACACATACATGTATCCATTTTTCCCCCAAACCCCTCCCATCCAAGCTGGCATATAACATTGAGCAGAGTTCCATGTGCTGAATAATAGGTCTTGTTGGTTATCCATTTTAAGTATAGCAGTGTGCACATGATCTTCCCCAAATCCCTAACTATTTCTTCCCCCTGGCCACCATAAGTTTGTTTTCTAAGTCCGTGCATCTCTTTCTGTTTTATAAGTAAGTTATCTGTTTTTTAAGATGATTGATGACTTGCTGTTTACTTAGTTTCATTTACCACTCCCTTGTTGCTTAAGTTTTCCACCTTATGCAATTCAATACAGCATTCTAATTCAACGGTGGCATCTCTTAATGGGGTTGGAGATGGACAATAACCTGGGTTGAGGATGGACAATAACCATTATCAGATTTCTCAAATTTGTCAGTGCTGTTCCTCATAGACTTATTCCTTATTTATTGACCTAGTAAGGCCAGAGTGCCCTGGCTCCTTGGAGAAATAGGTTGTGGTTTATTCAGTTCAGTTCAGTTCAGTCGCTCAGTTGTGTCCAACTCTTTGCGACCCTGTGGACTGCAGCACACCAGGCCTCCCTGTCCATTACCAACTCCCGGAATTCACCCAAACTCATGTCCATTGAGTCGGTGATGCCATCCAAACATCCACTGTCATCCCCTTTTCCTCCCGCCCCCAATCCCTCCCAGCATCAGAGTCTTTTCAAATGAGTCAGCCCTTTGCATCAGGTAGCCAAAGTATTGGATGGACTGGTTAGATCTCCTTGCAGTCCAAGGGACTCTCAAGAGTCTTCTCCAAAACCACAGTTTGAAAGCATCAATTCTTCGGCGCTCAACTTTCTTCACAGTCCAACTCTCACATTCATACATGACTACTGGAAAAACCATAGCCTTGACTAGATGGACCTTTGTTGACAAAGTAATGTCTCTGCTTTTTTTTTTTTTTGTAATTAATTTATTTTTTATTGGAGGCAAATTATTTTACAATATTATATTGGTTGGTTTTGCCATACATTGACATGAATTCGCCCCGGGTTTACATAAGTTCCCCCTCCTGAACCCCCCTCCCACCTCCCTCCTCCCTCCTCCCTTTATCCTCCCTCTGGGTCATCCCCGCATGCCAGCCCCAATCATCCTGTAACATGCATTGACCCTGAACTAGTGATTCATTTCACATATGACAACATACGTGTTTCAATGACATTCTCCCAAATCATCCCACCCTCACCCTCTCCCACAGAGTCCCAAAGACTGATCTATACATCTGTGTCTCTTTTGCTGTCTCTGCTTTTTAATATGCTATCTAGGTTGGTCATAACTTTCTTTCCAAGGAGTAAGCATCTTTTAATTTCATGGCTGAAATCACTATCTGCTGTGATTTTGGAACCCCCAAAATAAAGTCAGCCATTGTTTCGCTGTTTCTTCATCTTTAGTCCTTACACAAAGAGTAGCTTCATATCTTTAACCTCTTAGCTAATATATCACATGTAACCATATGCAAAGAAGTCTTCACTACTGCTTCATCATATCACTTGGTTTATTTCCTTCAGCACACTTAAGGAGAATCTGGAAATTACCCTATTTAGATAGGTGATTACTTGATTTTTTTCTGGTTCCTCAATAGAATGTGAACATCCCAGGGACAGGAACATTGTCTGTCTTACCAGACAGAACTGAAAAATACATTTTTTTCAGGAAAATGAATTTTTTTTAAATAGATAATGACCCTTAGAAAGCTCTTACACCTTCTTTTTATGAGCAGAAAATGCTTTAACTCATAAAGGGTAGAAGAATACCTGCCAGGGGCTTAGTAAATTGTGCTAACTTTTCTGGTTCACAGATGATTACTCAATGGAGCAAACCTCCATATGTTAATAAAAGTTAATTTTATTCTTTGTGTGCGTTTTAAATATTATACTCTTTTCTATTATGTGAAAAGCAGAGGGCCAATGGATTGCATCTTGTACTAAACAATTTCACAGTAGTGGATATTATAGTATATAAGAGAGCACTCTTATCCAAATTTCATAAAAATAAATAGCAATATTTGGAGACTTAAAGTCTTCTATACTGTGGCCTAAGATAGTGATAAAAATGTGTGTCTCATTTAAAATATGTTTTCACACAAGGTATTCTTTTTTGTTAACTGCTAATACTCTTTTGCCAATTCAAAGTTATAGAAACATATGTGCGTTAATTGGGAGTGAGAAAAGAAAGAAATACCATAAACCAATAAGAATATTGGGATGAGAATTCTGAAATTTTACTGTAGTCAGAAGATGCATACTGATGCATC
The DNA here is from genome assembly GCF_049115385.1 of Moschus berezovskii. Lineage (NCBI taxonomy): Eukaryota > Metazoa > Chordata > Mammalia > Artiodactyla > Moschidae > Moschus > Moschus berezovskii. The sequence continues at coordinate 88,364,789 of NC_142461.1, read as the reverse complement.
TTCAACATGCAAAGGTCATAGAAATAAACTTAGTTATTACATAGAAAAACTCACTTTAAGGAAATATCCCAATGGAATAGAAACTTTTAGTAATGGTTTAGCAAAATACTTTCTCTTTTCTACAGGTGAAATAGGCAGTGCATAATGCCCTTAGAAACACAATAAACTAGGCCATGATTTGAGGTTATTTTGTGTCATATCCTATTGTCACATAGTTTTCACATTTTCCTGGGTTTTTTTTTTTTTTCCAATTATATTGAAAAGGAAATCTCAGTACTTAGGTCACTCATCATGTTTGGAAATGGCCAAATTACTGATTTTAAATAAAATATTTCAGTTTTTACAATCCTTTGTGGTGAACATTTTCACCGTGGCCATATGGAGTCATGCTTTGTCAAGGGTAAATAAATGACAGCTTTCAGTCTATTTAAGTTAGCTTCAAAATGGAGAATCTGGAAATTCACAGTGTAGTTAAACTGGGGCCACATGAGATCTTTTTAATTGTATACTTAGACAAATTGATAAGAAATTTGTATGTGCTTTGTTAAATTCCAGAAATGATTGATCAGTCCATGGATATATTGATAGGTAAATAAAGTCTACAAAAGTCCAGGCTGATAGTCTTGAACAAAATAAGAACAATATTCATAGGATAAGAGTAGGCAAGTTTTCAAAATATGGAGTAGATCTCTTTTTTTCCAAATAGTTTACTTGCCAACACTGGCAATTGACTAGAGCAAAAGTTTTAAACTAAGCTTACAGTAATACTTCTTTTCAGTTCAGTTCAGTTCAGTCGCTCAGTCGTGTCTGACTATTTGTGACCCCATGAACTGGGTGGGGTTGATGTTTGAATTGATGCTTTTGAACTGTGGTGTTGGAGAAGACTCTTGAGAGTTCCTTGGACTGCAAGGAAATCCAGCCAGTCCATCCTAATGGAGATCAGTCCTGGGGGTGTTCATTGGAAGGACTGATGTTGAAGCTGAAACTCCAAAACTTTGGCCACCTGATGTGAAGAACTGACTCATTTGAAAAGACCCTGATGCTGCGAAAGATTGATGGCAGGAGGAGAAGGGGATGACAGAGGATGAGATGGTTGAATGGCATCACCGACTCAATGGACATGGGTTTGGTGGACTCTGGGAGTTAGTGATGGACAGGGAGGCCTTGTGTGCTGATGGGGTTGCAAAGAGTTGGACATGACTGAGTGACTGAACTGAACTGAATATTACTTTCAAGACAGTACATATTTTATGAGAAATGAGTAGTAGTTACTGGTCAGTAATCAGTCCAGAGAAGAAAATATCAAGCAGATCACAGATATGGACAGTATTTTTGTTGCTGAGTAATATGCACTTGGGCTGTTTAATTTTAGTCCAAATATTTCAATTTGTAAGTTTAATTTCATACTTTATAAGCTTTGGTCATAATTTTTGAGAATGGAAGATATTTATCATGAAGCTCTAGGAATCAAAAAAGAGAGTACCCTTAATGTGATGTGGAAAGGAGTGATGAGGGCAAGGAAAATGTTGCCAGTTGTAGAATTCATCGTCCTTGTATCTACCGAGCTGAAGATTTCTAAGGCTGTAAAATGTCCCAGATGAAGAACACTAATTTATAAGCATACAACCTAAAAACAAGACAAAAGAAACATACAATGAAATGATTGATAGATCCAGTGGCACAGATAGCCACTAAAGTTTCTTCCAGTGTTTAACTCTGTTCTGACGACCTGTTCTCTATGCCTGGCCCTTTGATGCAGCTAATCCAATCTTTAGGAAGGAAGCAAGAACATTTTCATATATATTCCAATGCTCAAGTACAATATACAAATAAGTGAGTATTATTACACATTACAGTATTATTTCAGTATTGGTTACTTGTTCTTATTTTATGCAATAATCCTACGAGCAATACACAAAAGTGGGGTATCTTAGTGGATTATAAAGTACAATCATTTTACTAACTGATCTATTTTGTGCCTCACTCTGCTCTTTAAAGAGAGTTTTGTCCAGTGTAGTTTGATTTCTAACACACTTTTTGAAAAGTTTGTAGTCTTTGATGGCAAATGGAACGTCCAAGAAAGAGTTGTTGAGTGATGAGATTGTAGGTTTGCATGATCTTCTTGATTTATGAATTAAGGGGATGCTTGCTTATTTACCATCCCAGTTTGTTCTGTACTCATCAAGGAGAATGAAGAAATTGACATGTAGGAAATATACCGTTTCAGTTCCAGACATCCTGAACTATTTTAAAGCTTAATAGATGAAGTTATTCAAATGTAAAACAACTGCATTCAAGTCAGTACATGAAAACATGTTGAAATTTTTCTTTTATCAAAATATTAGACAAGGCCTGCCCAGATTCAAAACAATTATTTTTCTGGGATAAGATAATATAAAAAATAATTCTCTGGATGTGTTGGTGTTACAGTAAGGTGCTTTATCAGTGTATAGTTGAGAATGATATGCTCTAGTAGTATTTTGATGAATTACATGATTATAGTTAAAATGAACAATTTCATCATGCTTGAATTAATAATGGTACTATGATTTGGCAAGAACTCTTGCAATGTTCTCTAACTCGTCATTTCAAAGACAGATCTATACAGTTCATCCATTGTTTTGATGTATCAGCTCAAAATATGGTTTCAAAAAAAGAAGGGGCAATAGAAGAATGTCAGCTATGGGATATAATGCTTGCCTAGATTTTTATAACACCATTGCTTGATTACATTTCTTTTTACTGCTCATGTTAAACTCTTGCATAACTTACAGTAATTAAAAAAAGACCTCTTAAAAATGTTTTGTGTTTACCAAATTTAATTGAAAATATTACACACACCAAGGTACTCCTGAGACATGGAAATTTTATGTGTTATTTTGCTTTTAGATTTAAGAGGATTAGAAAGGATAATGTATAATCAATGCACCATTCATTTGGATATCAATCAAGTAAAACACACACACAGAGCTGAATATTACATAATTTCGGTTATAAAGAGTAGAAATAGTGAATAGATTTAATAGATTCACAACTAAGTACTCTCCTTTAATGTAACTTGCAATTCGTTTACAAAATTCTTCTGTTCATTTACTTTAAAACCTTGCATGCCTGGATATATTTTCTTAAAAAATACATATATAAAGGCACTATTTTAAGGATTTATACTTATATCTACATTGTAGATGAGAGATAGTCAAAATTAACTTTTAAACATCTTTTTACAGAGATATTCAAATGAAAAGCTAATTCACAAATAGATGATTCTTCCTTCTTGAAATAATGAATAAATATTTTAATGAAAAATTACTATAATGTAGATACATAATGAACATTCAAAAGCAATCTACATTTATCATTTAAGTGTTTTTTGCACATTTAAACTTTCTTATGTGATATCCAGGTTTTATTTCATAGTTTAAACACATATGGGCTTCCCTTATGGCTCAGCTGGTAAGGAATCTGCCTGCAATGTGGGAGACCTGGGTTCGATCCCTTGTTTGGGACGATTCCCTGGAGAAGGGAAAGGCTACCCACTCCGGTATTCTGGCCTGGAAAATTCTGTGGACTGAATCGTCCATGGGATTGCAAAGAGTTGGACATGACTGAGCGACTTTCGTTTTCACTCACTTAAACAGATACGTGTTCGTTTGTTTTTTGATGGCTTTTCAAGCAATCTCAAAATGTATCTATATTCTGAAATGAAACCTATGACTGTTTAGGTGGTATCAATAGGAAAAAAACTCTTATATATTGCAGAGTAGACTACTTATAAACTGGTGTATCTTAAAAAAATTTTTTTTTATCTCATTGTTCATTAATGTGTGTTGTTTTGAATTTGAATTATAAATTAAAACAAAAGATCATTTATATCAAAGACATTTATATGTATGGATGTGTTTTTACCTCATCCTATACAAAACTAGACAATGATTTTGGTCTCCATAGAAAGCTATCCAGACAAGGTAAAAATAGAAAATTTGATAATCATTTGTTTAATGTGATTACCTTACACAATTGGATGAGTCAAACCTTGGAACTATTATACAGTATTTCAGAATGTATTTAACAATTGCTGGAGATTTGGTTCCTAAATCTGAATACAACTATTTTGAAGTTAAAAAGCTAAGCAGTACATATTTTCCTGTATTTTCTGTTTAAGTCAAAAGAAATAAGACTTATGCTTTTAGAAGTTGTGTTTATCCACCAAAATTAGCAAGTCTTAGCAACTAAATTCTGCTTTTCTATGAAAGTCAACCTCATGTCATTCATGAGCTCAAGAAGGAAGTCATATTTAGGGTTAATGAGTGACTGAAAATGGGTGTCTTGAAAGCTTCATGGTGTAAGCATGGCACTCACATTTCTAACCAGAACATATTACTCTGGCAGGGAGAAATGATGTTTTATTAGTGCCTCAGAAATGAGTTGCAATTTCTTAAGTCCTCAGAAGCCTGCACAGTCAGTTAAAAAAAAAAATTCAGTGTTTTCTTGTTTCTTAATATGTTTGCTTGTTATATTCTATCACTAAAAACTAAATGTCTTTCACCAATTAATTCAAATTCCTCCATTTTGCTCATAAACTTTTCATTGTCCTTTGTTGCATTTTGCTGCTGTTAACTACTTAAGTATTTGTGGTTTAGTCATTAACTCAGGTCCAACTCTTGAGACCCCATGGACTTTGAACTGCCAGGCTCGTTTGTCCACAGGATTTTTTAGGCAAGAATACTGGAGTTGGTTGCCATTTCCTTCTCCAAGGGATCTTCCTGAGCCAGGGATTGAGCCCAGGTCTCCTGCACTGCAGGCAGATTCTTTACCAACTGAGCCACCAGGAAAGAAACCCAAGTATATATCCTTAAAATTCTTCTTTCAGAAGAAACTGAAGTATATGTCCTTAAAATTCTGTGTAGAGACTTCCCCATCTCAAAGTGATAAATTAGGTAAAAACTGAGTACCTTCTCTCTGAGAACAATAAAACTGGATGGGGTGGGTGTGGAGGGGAGTTGGTAATTGCTAGAAGCATCTGCCTCAAGGTTACCAAATCTCCTCAGTTCAGTTCAGTTCAGTTGCTCAGTCGTGTCCGACTCTTTGCGACCCCATGAATCACAGCACGCCAGGCCTCCCTGTCTATCACCAACTCCCAGAGTTCACTCAAACTCATGTCCATCGAGCTGGTGATGCCATCCAGCCATCTCATTCTCTGTCGTCCCCTTCTCCTCCCACCCTCAATCCCTCCCAGCATCAGAGTCTTTTCCAGTGAGTCAGCTCTTCGCATGAGGTGGCCTTCAGTCCTGTCCAACTCTTCTGTGATCCCATGGACTGTCACCTGTCAGGCTTCTCTGTCCATGGGATTCTCCAGGCAAGAATACTGGAGTGGATTGCCATTTTCTCCTCCAGGGTGTCTTCCCAACCCAAGGATCAAACCCACATCTTATCCTTTACATGTACTTTGCATTGGCAGGCAGGTTGTTTACCACTTGTGCCAACTGGGAAGCGGCATCAGAGAGCTCTGAGAGCTAAAAGTTATGAAGTGTTTTCAGCTTAAGATCCTAGAGGAAGTGAAAGTCCATAGAATTAGGGTGCTTTTTCCCTGGGGACCTGTGCAAATTCCCTAAGAGGTGAATGAAGACTGAGTAGTTCTTTTGATTCTTTCATGGCCAGGAGCCAGTTTAGAATAGCAAGCTCACAATGACACTGACTCTGGTATATCCTTTATCTTTAAATTGGTGCAGGGTGACTCCATCCAGAAATAAAAGTGAACTGGAAGCAAATTAGGCGTCGAATGTTTTAGCTCATCTTTGTTGTTGTTGTTGCTAAGTTGTGTCCAACTCCTTTGCGATTCCAGGGACTGTAACCCTCCAGACTCCTCTATCCATGGGATTTCCCAGGCAAGAATACTGGAGTGGGTTGCCATTTCCTCTTCCAGGGTGTCTTCCTGACCCAAATATCGAACCCACGCTTCTTACGTCTCTGGCATTGACAGGTAGGTTAATTACTACTAGCACCACGTCGGAAGCCCACAAGACATCTTGGTTGCTTCTAAATTTTGGCAATTATGAAGGAAGTTGCTATAAAGATTCATCTGCAGATTTTTGTGTGTACATGTTTTCACAATATTTGAATGAATATCAGGAACTGAACCTGTGTCTGCTTCATTGGCAGGCGGGTTCTTTACCACTGAACCATCAGGGAAACCATTAGCCCATCTACTAGTTGTTTAAGTGGCCCAGAAAATTCCTGCTCAAGTTGAATTAAGTTATTCTGGAAGTCGTTTCCACCCAGGTATCTAACTAGAGGAAAGCAAGAACCTAAACTTCAAATTATGTCTACAAATAATTTATCAAATACAGTGTAATGCATCAAATCGAAGATAACCAAAGAGAAAAGAAAATATCAATGAGAATCAGCACAACAGAGAAGGAAATAGAGAGTATAGGAGTTCTTGATGTTGGAGCTGTCACATGTAGACTTAAAAAACAGCACTTATTAAGTCATTCTATAAAGCATAAGCTAACAATCAGAGAATGTAAAATGACAAAAATATGGAAGGCTTAAACAAATATGAATTCTAGAACTGTAAATTGTAAAAGATAGGATAAAGAAGTTTATGGATAGTTTAACAGCAGAGTAGATGTAAATAAAAGAGAATTGGAGAATTTAAAAGGGATCAGAAGGAAATGTAAGTAGTATATTATGGAGAGACAAAAAGATAGACAACATAGAATAAAGAGTAAGAAAGAGAGAAATTACAATCATTAGACCTAGTGTACTTTTATTTGGAGTCCACATTCAAGTGATGATAGCTGACAATTTTCCAAAGCTTATTAAAAAACCAATTCATAGATTCAATAGATCACGCTAAATCCTAAGCAAGATTCTAACAGAAACTCAGATTATCATAGGAAAACTACTGAAAACAAAAGACAAAGATAAAATCTTAAGACCTTTCAGAGGAAAAAAGAAATGAAAAAAGAGGAGGGATTAGTTACATGGAAAGGCAAAAATAAATGATAGATGACTTCTAAACAATTAATGGAAACAAGAGTAAGCAATTTTTAATGTAATGAAATAAATAATAGTTAATCCAATTTTTAAGGCTGCTGAATATTTACATCTACAATGTACATTTTTAAAATGAAAAATTATTAAAAAAAATGAAGACTTTTTAGACAAATAGAATTGAGGAAATAAACAATAAATTGAATATTTGGTTTTTCTTCTCAACCAAGATATTTAAAAGATATAAATTGTGTTATATAAATTATTATTTTGAGTCAAGCATAAGGCTATAATGGATTTCTAACACATTTATATTATGTGGATCCAGTAATGGTCACATATTAGAGTATAATTTAGAAGAAGATATCAGAAGATCTGCTATGTAAAAAAATATTTTGTTGAATCCCTAAATTACCCCACTTACAAAAATTAACCTGAAATGGAATAAGAACTTACATTTAAAGCCTAAAAACATAAAACTCCTAGAAGAAAACCTAGGGTAAAAGTTCCCCAAAATTGGTTGTGGCAAGGATTTTTGGATATGACACAAAAACACAGGGAACACACAAAAAAATTGACAAGTGGGACTACATCAAATTGAAAAGCTTCTGTACAATAAAACAATCAACAATATGAAAAGGCAACTAATAGAGTAGAAGATAATAGCTATAAACTACAAATATGAACCACCCATCTGATAAGAGATTAATATCCAAAATTAATAAGGAAATTATAAACCTCAGTTGGAAAAAATAATCTGATTTAAAAATGGGCAAACAACCTGCTTAAATATTTTTCCAAAGAGGTCATAAAAATCGTCAACAAGTATGTAAAAATGTGCCCCAAATCAGTAATCATCAGGGAAATGCAAATCAAAACCACAGTAAGATATCACTTCACACCTGCCAGATGGTTATTATCAAAAGGAGAAGAGATAACGTGTTGGCAAGGATATGGAAAAATGGGAGACCATATGCATTATTGATGGGAATGTAAACTGGCACAGTCACTGTAGAAAACAGTATGGAGGTCTCTTAAAGAATTAAAAATATAACTACCATAGGATGTAGCAATCCAACTTCTGAGTATTTATTCAGGAGTGAAATCACTACCTTAAGGAGTTAGCTGCACACAAAGGCTCATTGCAGTATATTCCCAACAGCCAAGACATGGTAACAACCTACCTGTCTCTCAATGGATAAAGGAGATACTGGGTCACTGGTGACTACATGGATGGACCCTGAGGGCGTTATTCTAAGTAAAGCACACCAGACACATAAAGACAAATACTGTGTAATCTCATTTATACGTGATATGTTAAAGAAAAAAAGCACTGAATTCATAGAAGCATAGATTGGTAGTTGCCAGAGGCTGGGGATAGAGGAGGAGTGATGGTGAGGAAATGATGGTCATAGGGTACAAACTTCCAGTTGTAAGAGGGATAAATTCTTGGTGACTAAATTCATGGTGACTATAGCTGATAATACGGTATTATATACTTGAAAGTTGGTGTGAGAGTAGCTATTAAATGTTCTCACCATAACAATAACAACATAATAGTAACTATGTGAAGAGAAGAAAGTTATGACCAACCTAGACAGCATATTAAAAAGCAGAGACATTACTTTGCCAACCAAGGTCCGTCTAGTCAAGGCTATGGTTTTTCCCATGGTCATGTATGGATGATTGAGCATAATCAATTCACCGAAGAATTGATGATTTTGAACTGTGGTGTTGGAGAAGACTCTTGAGAGTCCCTTGGACTGCAAGGAGATCCAACCAGTCCATTCTAAAGGAGATCAGTCCTGGGTGTTCATTGGAAGGACTGATGCTAAAATTGAAACTCCAATACTTTGGCCACCTCACGTGATGAGTTGACTCACTGGAAAAGACGCTGATGCTGGGAGGGATTGAGGGTGGGAGGAGAAGGGGACGACAGAGAATGAGATGGCTGGATGGCATCACCAGCTCGATGGACATGAGTTTGAATGAACTGTGGGAGTTGGTGATGGACATGGAGGCCTGGAATGCTGTGATTCATGGGGTCGCAAAGAGTCAGACACGACTGAGCGACTGAACTGAACTGAACTGAAGAATATGTCAATTCACCTTATTGTGATAAGGCTTTCACAGTATACAAGTGTATCAAAACTTCATTTTGTGCATCTTAAATTCACACAGTGATATATGTCAATAGCATCTTAATAAAGCTAGAAAAAATTAAATACTTTCTGGCTCAGATGTTAAAGAGTCTGCTGCAGTGTGGGGGATCCAGGTTTGATCCCAGGGCTGGGAAGATCCCCTGGAGAAGGAAACCCACTCCAGTATGCTTGCCTGGAAAATTCCATGGACAGAGGAGCCTTGTAGGCTACAGTCCATGGGGTCGCAAATATTTGGACATTTGTTAGCAACTTCACTTCAATAAATTATTCCATACATCTGTATTGTGGATGAAATAGAGCTTTAATTTTGGCATATTAGGTATTAGAATCAATACATTGTGTTCATGAATGCTGCCCTGGTATATTCTTATTTTATATACTATGAAAAGGGAAGCCTCAATCATCTGCAGAATCCATTAGTACTTATTTAATGCCCATTGTCAGCAAGTAGCCTGCTAGACACTTCAAATGGGAATATGAAGAAAGCAAATATGTTTATGATGCGTTTTTCTCAAACGAGTTTTCTATCTGGTGAGACTGGAGTTGGCTGTCATGCATGAATAAGGCATAGAACTGAACCAAGTTGAGTAAAGTCCTGAATGTGAACTGAGAATGGAAGTCTAAAGCTTTCCAATCCTCTTGTTGAGCCTGGGCTTTTTTGAGGTGCTGCCTGCCATTGTAAAATCTTTCATATCTCTCATCATGTAGAAACTTTGGCATCTAAATCTATGCCCTCTCTGAAACTCTGAATGCATTTATCGTCTTTGGAGCATCAGAACATATAGAGGTGTTCTTGATGAAATCTTACCTCCTCTGGAAGACTCCCTTGAAGCTACATCTCAGAACTTCAGTGATACACCTTTACCAACCTTCTTAATTGATCTTCATATTACAGTCACTTAAATTTCATGAGTTGGTTTATTTATTTATCCACTAAGTCTCAAAAATGTTTGATTTTCAAGGATATTATTAGACAGCTGGGAGTGATATAAAATAAATTATATACATCTTGCATAAAAATTTGGCTTATCTTGCTTACTAGTCTCTCTGCTCCTCTTTGATTAATTTTATGTTGAACTGTTTTTTTAAAGAGTGCTATCTTTTTCTAGTAGAATATTGATGTCACTTTCTCCCTTGTTTTCACATATAATATATGTCCTGTAGTTCCAACCATGGATCAACTGAGTGGACCATCTGTGAGTACCTTATGTCGATGCACCTAAATTAAAAGATCAAGTTATGAGACCTTAATTAATTCCTTGAAAGTAATGTGTGTAGTTTTCAGATTCAGTATAATGGAACAAACTTCCTCTTGTTAATTGTAGAGTCATTATGAAAAGAAATGTACTTCTATACAGATTCTTTTCACAAATCAAAAGGAGCTGAAACTGTATAACTACAGATTATAAAGCATGCTTGGTTTTATGATCTTCATGCATATGTCTGAATTTATAAGTTACTTTGTCCACTGTCTGCAGCAAATAATTGTGGTTAGATCATACATATAAAATTTTAAATGCTTAATTAGTATTTACCTTTTTATATTTAGAAGATTAATATATGTTTACTATGGGGAGAAATAGAAAATATTCAAAAGCAGAGGTTAACTTAAAACTACTGATTATCTAACCAATCAGAATCAAATTTACAACATTTTTTTCCTAGCTGTGTATGTGTGAGTATATTTATGAAAATGAGATTATAATGTAATGGAGATAATATCTCATGGGGCTGCCAGTAGGATTAAATGAGCTCATGCAGCAGAGTGAATGGTACACCACAGTACTCAATAATGTAGCTATTATAAGGTAGTATTTACAATTTTTAGCCCTGCTTTTATCACTAGACTGCAAATAATGAACATTTGTTGTAAGTGGATATTCATTTACAATTCCTTTTTTTGTAAAGGATGTGACTATATTTAGTTTTATAAACAAACCAAGTTAATTTTCCTTATTACTGGAATTATTTTAATTTTTATTATAATAAACAACAATGAGGCAAAATCCTTATTATTTGTTGAGCTTTAAAAATAAACATTTCCTGTTATACCTTTTTAGTTATTTTAGCATGACAATATGCACCTTTGAGAAGTTGCAGTCTAATTTAAGATTTGACCATTTCTCCAAGAAAACAAGTACCTTACATAAATTTGTTTATCCTCCCCCAAACTTTATGCTATATTATTTAAATATTTTATAGCTTACAGAATATTGTTATATTATATGCCAGTTATCAATTCACCTCTCATCTTTAAATCTCTCCTTCACTGCCCTGCTTGGTAATACTGGAAATTGTGTTATTCACTCAGTTGTGTGCTACTCTTTGAGACCTGTGGACTGTAGCCCACCAGGCTCCTCTGTCCACGGAATTCTCCAGGCAAGAATACTGGAGTGGGTTGCCATTTCCACCTCCAGGGGCACTTCCCCCAGGATTCAAACCTGCATCTCCTGCACTGAGGCAGTGTCTTTGCAATCTGAGCCACCAGAGAAGCCACTGGTGATACTGGAGATGGGCCCTGAAAACATTTCTCCTTTGCCAGTTGGCTCAATATTATGTTTTGTTGTATAAGGGCTGAAACACCCACTGCACCACAGCGCAAGGCACTGGGCTTCTCTTTCTGATCCTGCTGTGCTATTCTTTTTGCTTTTGATGGCAGAGCTCTCAGCACATGGGATTAAGTCCAGTGATTTTCAAGCTTCATAGTTTCACTGGAAATCAAATGACTTCCTGCTAATCAATCACAGTCCACTTTGTATGGACCATCTCTTTCTCCATAACAGCCAGGGAACTTCCTTACCTTCCAGTAGGCTATAGTATTTCCCTCTTCAGCAAGGTCTGAATCTCAGCTTCATGGTGGTGGTTGGCTAACAAAGGGTCTTCCAAGTGTATTTCTTCCTTTGGGAGTTTTCTTCAGCCTTTGAGGTAAAAGATTCTCCCATTTACTATTCCTATGTTGTTTAAAGGTCTCTTAACCTTTTTTAGTAATTAAACCATCTCTTACAGATTACTAATTCTTTATATTAATATGTATTAATTTATATTCAAATTGCTGAGTGTTTTATGTCTCCTGGTAGAACTTGATCCACATTGTAATTTTAAATAGCTAATATTCATTTATATTTACTTATATATTTATCATTTCCTGATCTTTTATTACAAGCTAAAATTTGAGCATCCAACTGCGGGCTCGTTTCTTCATTGTGATGAAATCTGTTTAGTATTTTGTAGAGTGCAAGTGTGAGGGGTACAAAGTTTTTTGTTGAGTTTGCCTGAAAACTTCATTTAACCATCATATTAAAATCATATTTCCAGTGAATATATACTTCTAGATAAATAATGCCCCTGCCCCTTTTCATACTTTAAATATTTTAGTCCATTGTCTTCTAGCTGCCTAATTTTGGTTGATATTCAGCTCTTAGGGTGTGACTTCAATGAAAGTACTGTGTTTTGCTTCTGCCTGCTGGCTATTTTATCGTTTATATTTGATTATTAGCAATTGACAAATTGCTATTAGCAAATGAGTAGTTTTCTTTGAAATTATCTCATGGAATTTAATGAGATTCTTGAGTCCATGGATTATTCTTTTTTTTTTTCCTGTGCCATTATCCTTTTCTTCTTGTTTTAGGAATCTGAAATTTGTCTGATCTTCAGGTTGAGTTTCAGTTACTCTTTTTTATTTTCATTCATTTTTCTCTCTGTTCTTCAGTTTGATGATTTTTGTTGAGTTCATTAATCCTGTTTCCTGGTATATACGTCCATAACCTATCCCATGAGATCACCACCAAACTGTGAAGAAGGTTGTTAGTATTTTTTATTGCTGAGGCTGAATCTTCATGTGGTATACAGTTCAATGACTGTTGACAAATTGTGTATACCTTGGTACAATAGCAAACAAGGTATAGCCTAGTTTTGGTCATCTCAGAAATTTCCTTCACATCCACTTTCAGTCATTTCATCTACATCATAAATTAGAATCCTTATTTCAGAAACTATAAATTAATTATGCAATACATGAACCGTGAACTTCAGATGTTCAAGCTGGTTTCAGCAAAAGCAGAGGAACCAGAGATCAAATAGCCAACATCCGCTGGATCATGGAAAAAGCAAGAGAGTTCCAGAAAAACATCTATTTCTGCTTTATTGACTATGCCAAAGCCTTTGACTGTGTGGATCACAATAAACTGTGGAAAATTCTGAAAGAGATGGGCATACCAGACCACCTGACCTGCCTCTTGAGAAACCTATATGCAGGTCAGGAAGCAACAGTTACTACTGGACATGGAACAACAGACTGGTTCCAAATAGGAAAAGGAGTACATAAAGGCTGTATATTGTCAGCCTGCTTATTTAACTTATATGCAGAGTACATCATGAGAAATGCTGGGCTGGATGAAGCACAAGCTAGAATCAAGATTGCCTGGAGAAATATCAATCACCTCAGATATGCAGATGACACCACCCTTATGACAGAAAGTGAAAAGGAACTAAAGAGCCTCTTGATGAAAGTGAAAAGGGACAGTGAAAAAGTTGGCTTAAAGCTCAACATTCAGAAAACTAAGATCATGGCATCCAGTCATACCACTTCATGACAAATAGGTGGGAAAATAGTGGAACCAGTGACAGACTTTATATTTGGGGGCTCCAAAGTCACTGCAGATGGTGTCTGCAGCCATGAAATTAAAAGACGCTTACTCCTTGGAAGGAAAGTTATGACCAACCTAGACAGCATATTAAAAAGCAGAGACATTACTTTGCCAACCAAGGTCCGTCTAGTCAAGGCTATGGTTTTTCCAGTGGTCATGTATGGATGTGAGAGTTGGACTATAAAGGACCAAAGAATTGATGCTTTTGAACTGTGGTGCTGGAGAAGACTCTTGAGAGTCCCTTGGACTGCAAGGAGATCCAACCAATCCATTCTAAAGGAGATCAGTCCTGGGTGTTCATTGGAAGGACTGATGCTAAAGCTGAAACTCCAATACTTTGGCCACCTCATGCGATGAGTTGACTCACTGGAAAAGAGTCTGATGCTAGGAGGGATTGGGGGTGGGAGGAGACGGGGACGACCGAGAATGAGATGGCTTGATGGCATCACCGACTCGATGGACATGAGTTTGAGTGAACTCGGGAGTTGGTGTTGGACAGGGAGGCCTGGCGTGCTGTGATTCATGGGGTTGCAAAGAGTCGGACATGACTGAGTGACTGAACTGAACTGAACTGAACTGAGGGTATGGTGGTGGAAACTCATTGTCATTTTAATTTATATTCCTCTGATTACCACAATGTTAAACACTTTGATTATGCTTATTAGCTAGTAATTTATCTTTCTTTAAGCAACAGTGAGGGATTTTACCCATTTTTATTGGGTTATTTTTTGTTGCTTATCATGAATAAATAGTTATTTACATGGTCTAAATATGTTTTATATATATATATATATACATATATATGTATTATAAATATTTCCTCATGTGTTCACAGGGAGAAGTTTTTAATTTTAATAAAGTTCAATTTATCCTTAATTTTTCCTTTGATTGAATCTCTAACTCTCCCAAGTATTCTCCTAAAAATAAGTTTTATAATTTTGCTTTTATATTTGTGTCTATGACCTATTTATAGTTAAGGTTTTTTATGGTATGAGGTATGGATCAAAGATTTTGTTTTCCTATGTATTATCTAGTTTTTCAAGGATCTTTTTTTTTTAAGTTTAATTTTTTCCTCTCTTATTGCCTAACCCTTTGATGGAAATCGATAAACCTTCTGGAGTCTATTCTGTTTCATTTAGTCTTAACAGTACTGAGCCTTCCAATTTATGAATATATATTTACTCTTAAGATTTGCTTAGGTTTTAACTTACCCAGAAAATATTTCAAGACTCCTGGATCTTTCCCTTTTAGATGATCTCCATCTGTGCCTCTCATATGTGGAAATATATTTATTCAACTTACTGAATTATGCAAGTAAGTTATACTTAATCATATTTTATTTTCATAGCTTTTGTTCCTAGAAGAAAGGAGCTGGTCCCCAAAAGTCATCATTCATATAATCATTGGGAATAAATTATTTCATTAAGATGATTTTAAAATATGCAACTAGACAAATTTAGTTTCTATAATCTTGGCACAAACAAAAATGGTGTTAATTCTTTGATAACGATACCAATTCATGTATAATGCTGCTTTAGGAAGAATTTAAATCTATATTATTTAAGCACTTAGAGCTGGGACTTACTCTTAAGGCTAAAAACATAAAGATAAGTACAATATGAATTGTAACCTCACAAACATGGGGCTGTTAGGGTTATTAACTTTGTTTAGACAAATTTCTCAATGTTCTAAGTATATTAAGTTGCAAGAGTATTACTTTATGTAAATTTTGTTTCCATTTTTCATTCATTTCTTTGAACCTTATAATTCACTTATAGCTATTATTATGGTGTATGTGTGCATTTGTGTGGATTTATACCAATAATTTATTAAATGCTGCCTGTCACCTCTTTTATAGGATTTTGAAGACATACAACTTAACTCTTCCACCTCTATCTTCATTCTTTGATTACCACTCTCCCCTTCAAATCCTTCAGAATGAGATTCATATTATGTCCCATTTCACTGACTAGCTCTTCAGTATAATAGGTAATACTTATCTATTTGAACTATTTATTGAGTTGTCTATTTTAACTGTGATAATTTCACACCCATAACAGCTTGATATGGTTGTTTTGTTTTACTATTTTTTGTTGCTATTTCATGTTTACAGTATCTACCTGTGCTATTTGACCATACTTAAATACTTGTTGAGTCAACTTCCTTCTGTAGGTTTGGACTTTGTTATCTTTCTCTTATATTTGTGGAGCTCTCAAGATGTCTATTTTTGCTTTTCTTGTAAGTGTATATTGCCTTGGGGTATTAGTCACCTTTACTGGGTTCCTGACCTTTGTTTCCCTTAGCGGGTAGGGGTCATGTCAAGGAACCATCATGGGATAATTTGTACATTTACCCAGACTCTGTTATTTTTTAAAAAAATATCCTCCCCTTCCTTTCTCTCCTAGCCAGGACTGTACCTGTTTTCTTTCCCTTTCTTAAAAAACAAACAAACAAAAACAATAAACCCCAATACTGTCTATCAATCTAGAAGTGGGCAACAGAGGACGAGATGGTTGGATAGTATCAGTGACTCAATGGGCATGAGTTTGAGCAAACTTAGGGAGACGGTGATGGACAAAGCAGACTGGCGTGATTCATGGGGTTGCAAAGAGCTGGACATGACTTAGCAACTGAACAACAGCAGGACTGTTTCCACTCCAGGTTCTTCTGCTTTTTGTTCTCGTTATCTCTACCTGCACCTCTCTGTCACTCCCCACCCACGCAGAGCACTAATTATCTTCTTTTGCCCCCAACTGATCCACCAAACTCTCTCTGATTTTGCCTGGATGAGAGATTCAGCAGCCTCTTTTTCTGGAACGTTTTCAGGATTGGATTACATAGAAGGAGCCAGAAGACCATATTATTTTACTGTATTTTCAGGAGCTGGAACTTGGAATAGTCCCTCAGTAGATAAAGATGCATGTATACGTGCTAATTTGCTTCAGTTTTGTCTGAGTCTGCAGTGGTAGCCCAACTGGACTGTAGCCCACCAGGCTCCTCAGTCTAAGGGATTCTCTGGGCAAGAATGCTCGAGTTGGTTGCCATGGTTGCCAAAATCAGGGTTAGGGTTACCTAACCCTATATTTATCCTCATTGGATAAATATAGAGAAATATAAATTAACTCCTTAAATTATTTTTACCACTGTAGAATCTCAGAAGTTAAATGGCATTTTAAAGTTAAATGAAAAACCTTTCTGTCAGTTCTTTGAAGACAAATAATAAAACATACCCTTTCACTTATAATTCCCTATATCAAGCTATAGCTCAGAATAGGGGATCTATAAATGTTATGTCATCTGTGAATCAATTTCTATATAATTTTTTATTAAATCTCAAAGATCTTATGATCAAATTAATTGGAATAGCTAGGAAAAGCCTAACAAAAATACTATGATTTTGTGAGCTATTTTCAGAATAGCTGAAGTCATTGAAAATTTGTTAATATACAGTCACCCCATGACACTGTACGTTCCTCACTGATAAATACAGCATATATCCAAGACTTCAGTATGTACCATACTTACAATATTGATGCTTTCATGCTTTTAAATACTGAGTTTTGTACTCATTAATCTGATATGATTCTGTAAGTCTTTGAAACTTAATACCAAACAAATAAGAAATAAGAGATGTGAGGATTTCTATAAACTTGCTCAACAGTTTTAAAAGGAAATACAATCTGATAGTGATTTTATCTTCTCCTGTCCTATACAGTTAAAAGGATGGGGCTGATTTGATGAAAGGAGATGGCATTCACCCATCCATTTAAAATCAGTGCTACATTTCCAAGGGCTAAAAGAGTTACAGTTGCACTGTTCATTACTTTGGAAGTGTCACATTTCCTAGTATGACAAGATGTATTATGGATGGGGTGTTTTACAGATGTGGAGAAATCTCTTTCCAAGTTTTTTATTTGATTTTCTCCTTTTTCTGCCGCTTTGTACTTTAGCGGCCAACCTTGGGATAATGGGATTACTTTATGCCTTCCACATCAGGCTCTGGATGAGTGCACAGAGGCCAGTGGCAAGAGAAATAAGATGGCTGTAAAAATGCAAACACTGGAAGTTAAAAAAGGTGCACCCAATAACTTGCCCTTAAATTTAAAGGGAACTAAATGAGGAACTTCTGGACAATTTATCTTGCTGTTTACTGATAACAAGTCACTTTGTTTTTATGTGCTCAGTCTAGTATTCCATAATTTATTTGAAAGAAGATGAGAAATAATGTAGATAAATGATGAAGTGTCAGGGTCTGACGCTCTTAAATGAAGCTATTATGGTCAAAGAGAAAACGTAAAACCTGCGGCTCATTATGAGAGTGTTCTACTTGTCAGTTAAGTGAAAAGGCCTGGAATGATTTCCAGTTTATTTGTCATTGCAGTTATTAAAGCTGTCTTTTTGGTGCCATGAAAATGAATTGAAGACTTTATTCGAAGTAAATTTGTACTAAAGCTTTCAGATGTATCTTATGTGAACTCAGTGAGGCAGGGAAGCAGCTTAAAGGCTGAAATATTATGAAGAGACAGCAACCAAAGCCTTTGAAACACCAGAATATTTAAGTACCGATAAATAATAAAGTGTTTTCTTGACTAGAGAAGAAATTTTTGACTGACATCTTGGATAAGATTGGGAACAGTTGCTAATTGTTGGTAAATATTTTGTTCCAATAAGGAATAAATTGTCTATATATTTTAGTAGCAGTTATACCAGAGTATCTCTCCTGAGATTGATTTCTAAGAAAAGTGAAAAGATGTATCATTTAAAATAAAATATAAACACATAACAAGAATTAACAGAACAGGTACTAATAACTACTAGGGCTCTAAAAACAAGCTTTTCTAAAGTTTAGAAAGGAAGACATTCAGAAAGCCTAAATTGCATAATCTGTTTCGTAATTGATTTATTGGATTGCAAAGGCTACATCTTACTACAAGGAATGAATATATTATTGACATTTTTATCTCACATATCTGTTCCTAAAATACTTCCTTGCTGAGGTATGAGAATAACTTACATTTTAGCTTATGTTAGAAGATCAAATCAGATAGACTGCGATATGGGTGAGATGAACTACTCTTTTTGAAACACTAAAAAATTAACTTTCTGTGTGTATTATTTCATGATCAGGAAGGAGGCCTTTGGGGTTTCCCTAAACTAGTCTGGCAGGTAAAAATACTTTTCTGTATAGTTTAGCTGTGATTTTTCATACTTTAAAAATAGCAATTAATAGGTGTAAAGGAAAATTAAAAGACCATTTCTCTACTTTGGTTTCAACCCCATCACACAAAATAAGTAGAATTACAAAGCTAAATGTTTTACTTCAAGTCTGAGAAATCTTCCAGTCGTGTTTTTGACTTTTTATTGTGGATATTGTAAGTGTTTTGACACACCTTCAGCATCAGTTTAAAAACAAAATGATTTCTGCATCGCCTTCAGAGGTAAACTTGCAGTGTTTCCTTCAGATTTTACAGCCATTTTTAGTTGTTTTTGTCAAAGTAAAAGGTCTACCAGGCTCTTCATTATATACCTTATTATCAGGTATTTAAATGTACAACAAAATATTCCTTTGAAATAAAACTCAATGTTATAGGGATATTTTAAATATTTCCATTACTTTATATGCTAATAACTATAAGAAGTCACAGTAATTTAAAAATAAATGCTCTGCAAAATCATAGTTTGATATGACAATAGAGAAGTCTACATCATAATAATAACTCCTTTAAGGTACAGAGTTTAGATTAATTCAGACTAATTCAGTCTAAGATTGTATCAATACTTCCAATAAAACTTGAAAAAAAATTATTGAATTCTGTTGGATAAGCAGTTATTTGGGGGAAATTTTTGATGATTCATTTATTAATGTTCATGCTTATAGATCTACTTTTTGTTTATAGATACATTTCATAGTTCAGTTCAGTTCAATCACCCAGTTGTGTCCAACTCTTTGTGACCCCATGATCTGCAACATGCCAGGCCTCCCTGTCCATCACCAACTCCTGGAGTTTACCTGAACTCATGTCCATCGAATTGGTGATGCCATCCAACCATCTCATCCTCTGTTGTCCCCTTCTCCTCCTGCCCTCAATCTTTCCCAGCATCAGGGTCTTTTCCAATGAGTCAGCTCTTAGCATCAGGTGGCCGAAGTATTGGAGTTTCAGCTTCAACATCAGTCCTTCCAATGAATACCCAGGACTGATCTCCTTTAGGATGGGCTGGTTAGATCTCCTTGCAGTCCAAAGGACTCTCGAGAGTCTTCTCCAACATCACAGTTCAGAAGCATCAATTCTTCGGTGCTCAGCTTCTTTACAGTCCAGCTATCACATCCATACATGACTACTGGAAAATCCATAGCCTTGACTAGATGGACCTTTGTTGACAAAGTAATGTCTCTGCTTTTTAATATGCTGTCTAGGTTGGTCATAACTTTCCTTTCAAGGAGTAAGAGTCTTTTAATTTCATCTCTGCAGTCACTATCTGCAGTGATTTTGGAGCCCCCAAAAATAAAGTCTGACACTGTTTCCACTGTTTCCCCATCTATTCCCCATGAAGTGATGGGACCGGATGCCATGATCTTAGTTTTCTGAATGTTGAGCTTTAAGACGACTTAAATACACTTATACATTCCATAAAGTCTTTTTAATTTTGAGCATACTCAAGTTTTTATTTCAGGTTCGTCAGTTAATTGACTTTGGGTGCTAAATCAAATATATTTTATCCCATTTTACTTATTTAATACAGATGCCAAACACTAGTTGAATTGCAAATATAATCTCTTTATTGAGCACATGGAATAGAGGAAATAGAATAATAAAATTATATATATATATATATATATGAAATTATGTGCAATTAAAAGAATGGCATAGAGACTCAGAAGCATCCAATTCTGCCTAGATTCATAGTTTAAGGTAGACTTCACAATGGGAAATATCCCCAGCCTTGAATATTGAAGAAACGGAGAAATTGGTTCAGTACAACTATGTCAGAAATATTCTACATTCATGGTTATATGACCTCCAACAATCCAACTAGCTAATTCCTTTGTTGCCATGGTACTAGGCTAAATTTCTTTGAGTAAAATCCACTGTGCTTTTTCTTCCCTGCAATATGCCTACAGTTAATGTGGGACTCTAGCCATTCTGTAGGGAGTAAGATAATCCATTAGGTTAACCACTGGGGACTAAAGCTGATTTCCTTTACTATAAATTTCCATGGATCAAAATCATACTCATACTTCATTTCTATAAATGTATATACACAATGTCCACACAGAGAATTAATCTTGTATTTTAAAATCTTATCAATAGAAACAATGAAGAAATTCAGGAATATGCACAATTTTTTCATATATAACTTTATAATCAAAAACTTAGAAATGAAAGAAAAGATTATTTCAAATGCTCCAGTTCCTTTTCTAGAATTTACAATGCTCCATTTTTCTCTAAAACATGATAAATAATTTTAAAATTAGCCTATAAATTATTTGGTATTATAGTTCATATTGGGGTTTCCCAGGTGGCTCACTGGTAAAGAATCTGCCCGCCAATTCAGGAAACATTGGCTTGATGCCTGATTTGGGAAGATCCCCTGGAGAAGGAAATGGCAACCCTCTCCAGTACTCTTGCCTGGAAAATTACATGGACAGAGGAGCCTGGTGGGCTACAGTCCATGGGGTTACAAAGAATCAGACACGACTGAACACACACACACATAATTCCTATTAAGGATTCAGTTTACAGATTAGACTGTTTATTAAATACGCCAGTGTAAGATATTTAATAAATGAAAACATGTTTATTGGTTACATTTAAGTATTATTTTCAGGAAGATAAATTTATGCCCGTGAGGCAAATATCAAATGAACACTAGTCAAAGATTCTATTTAATTCATTAATGAATTAGTGATTAAACGGTCAAGTTTAATCAGTTCAAATGGCATTTTATGAGGTATAGATACAGAGTTAATTTTAAAAAGAAATATTAGGGTAAGATTCTTGGATTAGATATAAAACTGGGTAGTATCTTACATGGCAATAAATTATAACTTTATTTCTTTCACTGGACAGAAATTACTCCCATTTCTACCTGACAAAAATCTATGAGTTAACCTCTATTTATACAGAGTTTTAAAATTGACAAATACCAAACCAGGTGAAAAAGAATACCTAGTAATCTTTTGTCCATTTCTGAACTTCTGGTAGTTTTTCTGATGTTTATATGTTTACATTGTGGTCTTTTCCTTCAAAGGTATCGTTCTAAAAGAAAGTTATTATACCCGCATGTCAGTGTGGCTTGGTTGGATTGGTGAGGCATTTCTGTAGTGCACCAAAGTAGACAGTGTTCTTGACTTTCTTAAAATTATTGGCTTGATCAACGTCTTATTTGGAATTTAATTTTTTTCTAATACATTCTCTAATAATGCCCTGATAAATATAATTACATTAATTCCATTAAAAGGGAAATTAAAACTTAAATCTTAGCAATGCTAATGTTAAATAGATAGATGAATAAGTAATAATAATGATATTACATAAAAAGTGTCCTACAGTTACTGAATGCTTGTAGATTGGACTGTGTACCTACAAAATTCAGATGTTAAAACCTTAACTCCCAATATAACTATATTTTGAGATATGGTCTTAAATGAGATAATTAAGGCTGAATGAAAGCGTAAATGTGAGGCCCTAATCTGATAGGCTGGCTTTAATCTGATAGGCTAGTGTCTTTTTAAGGAGGAAGAGACATCAAGGATGTGTGTGCACAGGGGAAAGATCCTGTGTGGACACCTTGAGAAGGCCGTTCAAGCCAAGGAGAGAGGTTTGAAAAGAAAATCAACCATGTCAGCACCTTGATCTTCAATTCTCAGCCTCCACAGTTGTGAGAAAGTAAATTAGTGTTGTTTAAACCATCCATTCTGCAACGTTTTGTTCTAGTAGCCTAGCAGACTAATATAATGCTGTTTACTAGAATATCTGTGCTATTAAACATAGCTTGTTTTCTATAAGACATAAAGCTGGTTTCTTATAATTCATATAAATTCAAATCTGATTTATATAAATGGTCATCATCACTTCATCCCTGGAAGTGCAGATAGATTAGAAGGAATTGAAAAACAAACCAAATAAAACTACATAATAAAATATTACCAAAATATTTACTATACATCTTTAAAACCTCTGAGCTTATTCCTTTGCCATTAGCAGAATGTCTTTTATTTTTCAAAAACCAGTTCGTAGTTTTTTCTCACTTTTCAATATTCATTTTTTTTCCATTCCTTGAGCTGAAGCAAGGGTAAATTTACTGTTTAGTTCAATTACTTTGCAGAGAGAATACCACTAGTTTAAAGGAGTCTGACTTCATTGGACAGCTGGTCATGCTCCTTAATCCCAGCTTGCATTGCTTGCATTGCTTCTGGCTACTTCTACTCACACGAAGGTGTAGAATATAAAGGACAATTTGAATCACAGTCTTATCTTGCTAAGACTTTGGTCAGGGATATCTGTTTATATTTCTACAAGACGCTTAGAAGTAGACTAAATGTGACAAACATGCAACCATCTCTTGACTTAAATACTGTTGAGAAAGCCAGACCCTGGCTTTCCATCAGTGATATATTACTTTTCCTTCAAAGATGGTGGGCCCATGTTGAGGGGGAAAAAAAATCAGTAAATATGAACAAAAAGTCGTTCTTTTTATCCTATTAGTACTTTAGGAAAAAAAAAAAAAACTGTATTAAAAATATCTGATTGAATGTTACACAGTAACTGAAAGTCCTGTTCAGTTCAGTTCAGTTCAGTTCAGTTCAATCGCTCAGTCGTGTCCTACTCTTTGCGACCCCATGAATCATGAAAGTTCTGTTACTTCCCCTCATTTTTGCTTTCTTTACCTTTATTCTTCATTTCCCCTTTTAATTGTCCACGTACTGAATTTTTAAAAAATATAAGATTGCTTGCTTTCCTCCCATTCGTTAACAATCTGTGATTTCAAACTTCTGAGAGCTTCCCAAATGATAAAAATATAAAGCCTATTGGAATCTCTTATAGAACCAGTTCAGTGTAAAGTCTCTTTTGTAGCCCAGAAAAGAAAAGTCAGCCACAACTATAGTTAATGCATGTTTAAAGAAACAAAACATGGGTGCATACTTATTCACTTGATTTGTTTCTTTGAGTCCCACCTTCACTTCTAAATCATTAAGAGCAAACAGTATGTAAATGAAATTATTTATCCCAGTAGATGGAGTAGCAAGCTACTGTGTGTAGCTTGGTGTGTTTGTCTTTACTTTCAAATGGATAAATTCAACTTTCACTCTTAATTACACTGATCTTAGAATATACAGTATCTGTGGTCCATATGTTAGGTGCATATACTGAGCTTGTGTGTGTGTGTGTGTGTTTATGTGTGTTCAGTTGCTAAGTCGTGTATGGCTCTTTGTGACTTATGAACTCTGGCCCACCATGCAATTTCCATAGGAATTTTATTCTAATGTTCTTTGAAAGAATGAAAGTTTTGCTTTGAAAGGAGTTAGGATGACAAGAACCTAAGTTTATTGGAAACCTGGTAACAGATATTTCCTTGGCAAGATTAGTGTGACTTATTACCAGCAAGTGGTAAACAGGATTCATTCATTTTCCTTTTGTAAATTGAACTTAAAAGGATCAGTTGCCAAAGGCATGTGTTTTTGGAAAATTTTAAAGCTTCTTATTTTAAATCACTTCACTAGACTATTTTCTAAGAAACTAGTAGGCATTAAAATGCCCCTTCTTCACATAATATCGGAATTCTTAATATGCTATACAATTTGTACATAACCATGTCAAACATTTTCTTCCATGCAGCGATAGCCATGTGTGTGTGTGTCTGTCTGTCTGTCTGTCTGTGTGTTAACCACTCAGTAGTGTCTGACTCTTTGCAACCCCACAGACTTCAGGCTTCTCTGGCCATGGGATTCTCCAGGCAAGAATACTGGAGTGGGTTGCCATTCCCTACTCCAGAGGATCTTCCTGAACTAGGGATCAAACCCTGGTCTCCTGCATTGCAGGCAGATTCTTTACCATTTGAGCTATAGAGAAGTCCACTGTGATAGCTTTAGTGATTAATTTTTTATTTATAAATACCAATTTCAGTAACTTGATTTAAGAAATTAAAACAATAAGGATTCAAGAAACTGACTCATAAATAAACAGTTTCTACGTTTCCAGCCTTTTTATGAGTAAAGAACTTCCTTCCATGTAGATTCTATGTGTTTTTCACATGAAAAAGTGGTTTCTCTCGTGACAAATGCTCTCCATCAAAAAGTACCTTCATTGCCTCAATCACAAAGGTAGCATTTGACTTCCTAATGGTTACAATATTGTTTTCCTATTCCCGAATGGGATAATGGAGTCTTTATTTTTTAGGATATCATTTATAGGGGTATATATGATAAATCTTATGGGACATGGACTTTGCTTAATCCAAGTACATTTCACAATATACCGTAGAAAATGCAAAAAAGAATTTAGGGATCATAAAATCACATCCTAGCGATAACATTCTCTTGATGTTGGCTTGAAAATTCTAGCAAGAAAAATGAAACTTTCATACCTACCCTGAGGTAAAGGTGGCCAAAAGAGTGAATCAAGTGTTATTGGGATCTTGAAATGAATTTTAGTTTTTAATCAGCTGAATATTTTAATTAAATGCATATAATAAAATTTTATGCAACTTGTATTCAAAAATGCCACCTTTTATTGACATGATTTTGGTCCTAGGATATTTATACATAGCAAAGTGGGCATTTTTATTCATTTAAGAAGATAAATTTGATAGGAAATGATTATTTTTGCTCTTAGAATTGGTTGTAAGGATCATGTTTCTTATTTTGAAGCCAAGATTTTAACTTGGAGAATCGCTTTATGTTGCTGACTCCAGGGAATATAGTGTTGTGTGTATTAGTTACTTTTTTTAGAATTATAAGTAACTGAAACTATAAATGAAAACAAAGAAAGAACAACTTCAGCTAGCTTGTAGGTCCAAGAAGTAGATAAAGAACAAAGAAGTCATATCCAGGAATATAAATCAGAAGCTTTCATGGGAATTCTGTTTAAAATACGATATTTAATTTGACTCAGTTTTAAAGGTGTTTAGAAACTTCCCTCTCAGTTACAAATGTCCAGTTTCAATGATACAGAGAAAATGAATGTGGTTCCTTGTACAAGAATGACACACAACTTCCTGAGTCTTCTATATTTTTCTGAAATGACAGGCTTTCTCCTGATGTCTGCAAGGAAAGGGACTCAGATCATGAGCTGGAAAGGAAAAAGACAAAGGAAAAGAGGGAACCCAAGTAGCTTTGTGGTTTAGTGTTCAACCTTCTTGCTTTTTTTTTTTTAATTTTTATTTTTATTGGAGGCTAATTATTTTACATATTATACTGGTTGGTTTTGCCATACATTGACATGAATCCGCCCCGGGTGTACATGAGTTCCCCCTCCCGAACCCCCTCCCACCTCCCTCTTCCCTTTATCCTCCCTCTGGGTCATCCCTGCACACCAGCCCCGAGCATCCTGTAACATGCATTGACCCTGAACTGGCGATTCGTTTCACATATGATAATATACATGTTTCAGTGCCATTCTCCCAAACCATCCCACCCTCACGCTCTCCCACAGAGTCCCAAAGACTGTTCTCTGTGTACCTTTGAGCTTTCAAGTGGGGTAAAGCTGTGTATATGGGTTTTATTGTATTTATGAAACTTTAATGTGAAAACTGAATTCAGGAAAACTGTTTTACCTCTAAGATTTTTGAGAGAAAAGTTTCCCTAATTTTACTTATGAATTGTTTTACATGGGATGTTAAAAATAAAATAGAAATTGGATACTAATGATAGGAATTTGATCATTTAAAAATACTGACCTTAATTTTTTAAATTATATTTATTCTGTTGTAGAGATATTTTCTCTCAGCTTTTGTTACTTTGCCCAAAGGAAATAATGTATCTACATGGCACTTGCTTTTTTTTGTATATTTGTGTGTATTTTTCTGTGTCATAGGTATCTCTTCAAATTGGGTTGTTATTGCATATGATACATGCTATGTCCTGAAACATTTATTACTTAAGTTAGTAATAGAAGTAAGTAACATATTTCCAGGTAATGTCATGTTTCAACAAACATCAATAATTCTAAACTAATAAAACAGTAACTTACGTTATCAAGCACTGTGCAAAGCTTGTCTGTGAAGTAACGGAGCCTATGCATTATAGTTCTGAAATTACATATATGTATGGAAACTTATTACCCCTTGGAGAAAATATTGTGTGCCCTGTGATGAGATGCTTGAACTACTCTAACAAGTACTTTAATAGGCTCAAATCAACTATGAGTATCAAGGATAGAACTGCATCTTAACTTTACACAAAATGATGCATTTATGAAGTCCTTTAAAAATATACATTTGATTCTTAAATTAGAAAACAGCACACATTTTAACAATCTTAAGTTACAAAAGACTTACAAAAACTATTTTTTTTTTGTAGAACAAATCCTATTGCATTTCCAAATAATATGTTTACATTTTTGAAAGTTTTGGCATAAGACAGGAATCCTGATGGGTAATAAAGGTCTGTGGAGAGGGCATATTTCTATTAATATGTCTAAACCAGTAGAAATATTGGAAATAACCTACAGTGGGCAGTATAAATTGGCACCATGTGGTCACATTCTAGAGTCATTGCATAGATTTTATCAATTAAGTAGACATATATTTTGACATGTTGCCTTCTCCATTCTAACAAATAGCAAAAAGCTTTTATTCTATCAGCTACTCATTTAAAGAATTTGCAAAAATATATTAGTATAACTGAATAAACTAGTTTTATAAACTCCTCTGCTGGGGAAAAAAATACGTGAAATATTTTTATTATGATTTAGAGAAAGCAAATAACTGAGTTTCACTTTATCCCCCAAACAACATCTTCTAATTCTGTACTTGAAGCTGTTTCATCAGGTTTCATCAGCTTTGTCATTAAGACATTCTCTATAAAGTCAAATCTGTACTCCCTTTATGGCAAAGAGTGACCAAGTACTTAAACTATTACATTAAGGCATGACCTTTCATCCCCCTGAGTAAATTGCTTGTGTTCTTTATCATTCTTCAAAAGAAACACAAGCCCTGAGAACAACTCTAAGCTAGGCAAAGTTAACCCCGGGGTTCTCAGGCTTCTGATTCTTCATCCTTGTTCTCCACTTCTGGACACTTTTTTCTGCCTGTGGTTACATCAGTGTCCTTTTGTAAACTGTTATCAAGGAAGAATAGAAATATTTTTCCAAGGACAGTAAGTGACTTTCAGCAATTTCAAGCACTGGCGATGTTTACATATCCACTATAATAGAAACCAAAGCCTTGACTTTAAACTTGGGTTTTAACACCTTTGAGACTGTAGGTATAATAATGCAATCAGGCATTTCTTGAGGAAAAAAAAAAATACAATTTAATGCAAGTTCCATTTTTATATTTTTTAAGTAGAAAAGAGTAAATTTCTCCATTTAGGTGTCTAGCAGTGTAGCATACATTAGCAATATTTGTGAACTTCTATCTTGAAAACGATATTCCATTTTTATTGCCAACTATTGAACTAGAAAATTTTTAAATCAATAGGAAAAACTGAAGGCCCAATGTGGACTAAGCATTGAATTTTTCCCTCTTAGTCAATTTACATCAAAAATGATTTCAGCATATTTACTAGTATGTCAACAGCAAGATTTTCCTAAGACGTACTATGTAAAATTAATACTGCAATCAGAAAAATTATTCTACAGGGAACTCAGTCCTGAAATTTATACATGAATTAAAGATAAAATCTGTAATATTTTACTACTTTTTTCCCCAGTCCAACCTGTCTATAATTCAGATTGCCTAACTAAACTTAAATGTAGATATGAAAGTTAGGGTATTTGCAAAGTACTAAGCTGACAAATACAGAAGGCTGTTTGGAAGTCAGAGATTTGAGCTACTCATTTTGTAGTCTGACAGTCATCACTACAATTTCTTGAATTCCCAAAGCTTTTCATACAGCTTCCTCAAGGACGACTATCATGTCTTAGCTACTGCAATGACAGATGGGATATAACATGTCATGTGATGGATAACTCTGGAGCCATAGTACTTAATCCTTCTAATACTAATAGCTGCATTATCATAGAGATTTATGGGAATGTCAGTTTCAAGTTCCCAGTTCCATTCATGGGTTTTTAAAACTTCAGCTGCAAAAAACATGCATCCATCCCATTAATTCTAATTATCATGGTTCATCTTCTCAGCAGTTTTGCACTCCGGAACCTTTCAGTGCAAATTAACGTACCAAAAAAGTGTATTAATTAATATTTGTAGCTTTTAATTTCTGCAAGAGTGTTGTCTGGAAGCAGCTGGCAGTACAGGGCCTCTGCTATTGAATCTTTGCCAAACAAGTGCAGATGTAATTTTGTTATCTCTTGCTTAGTCATTTACGCAAATTAATTTGAACAATTAGCCTTTTACTGGTCCTTCATGAATCATGCAAAAGGGATCTGCCAAAAATTGCTAGTTGACAGAAAAGAATTGGTTAATGCTGAGCATTTTGTGGGAAGGTAATGCAGAGTGAACCTCAATGTTATTTTAGACTGTAGACAATTGCTTAAATATTCTATGTAAGATTTACTTAGCTCTCTAAAACAAACTTGAAAATTCTCCTACATGAAGAATAAACCTGTATACTAACAGAGGTTCAGTTCATATGGGGATTCAAATTTTTGTGAAATATCCAAATTGAATATGTCTTAAAAGAGTCTATATGCAAAATCAGAAAGGAGTTTTCACTATGAAATAAAAATAAAGAACTAAATTTTAATGTCTCTCGGGTCACAATTCCTCATTTCCACTTATTGTTTGTGTAATTGTTTATTATATAAGGTAGATATAAAACATATTTATGGCCTCTTTGGGTACTTTCTAATAATCTAC
This sequence comes from Moschus berezovskii, assembly GCF_049115385.1. NCBI lineage: Eukaryota > Metazoa > Chordata > Mammalia > Artiodactyla > Moschidae > Moschus > Moschus berezovskii. Next base: position 88,335,004 of record NC_142461.1, on the reverse strand, counting down.
TAACCTGAGAAGTTAGAGATAAAGAATATTTTTAAATATTTAAATATCTAGTTATTAAATTTTCAAGAAATAACTGGATTAAATAGACTTTAAGTGTAGGATACACAATTAAATTGCCTAAGAGATGATAGAGATCTATTTTTTTGTTGTCTTTTAGGTGAAGTTACCACTTTCTTAAAGGAATAAAAATAAAAATAATACTTGTAAAATTTGCAATTCTTTTCCTTGGAAGTGGCCCAAAGTATATTTAAGTTTTCCACTTCATTCTAATCTTTTTTTTTTTTTTTGACATTTTTAATCACTGGAACTAAGGAATTTTCACCTACAGTTACATACAGGTGTTTGTATATTTCTACAATGTCAAACAAAAGCTCACAGAAAAATAAGACTTTCTTTACTTTGTATAGAGTTAGTTAGAAAGAGTCCAAGAAATCTTTCATGGTGTTTCCTTAATGTTAAGGAATATTGACAGCTATATAGCTATATGTTTTAAATGCATGTGTATATGCTCACATGAAAACTGTATTTATATTTGTTTAAAATGGGTCATTATATTTCCTACTTATTATTTATGAAAGATAATTATTTATCTCACACTATAACTTTGAAAAGGAAATAAAATTCATTACCTGCCTGTCCCAGCCTATAGATCTTAAAAGTGAATCTACTTGCAGTAGGACTAATGAATTGTCTACTGCAGAATATTTCTAAAATCCCAGTTAGTGGCAACTATGTGGGTAATTAATCATTGTATGCACAATTTACACACATTGTATGCACAAATTAAAATCATCATGAACGTCTAAAACTGCAAAATGGTTGTTTTTCAGTTTTTTGCTCCATAATGAAATTTACATTTTTCCAAATATGATTTCTATAAACCTAAAAATTATGAAAAAATTAAAAATTAAATCAAATATTTGAAATATTTGAAATTCTTTATAGAAAATCTTATTTTAACTCTTTTTTTAAATTGGTCTCAGTCATCTTGATAGTAAATTATTTTGGAGTGAATAAATAGTGCCAAATCAACTTCCATGTAGAAATAAGTTCAGTGAATATTTAGATGATTTACAGATTTAAAACACAATCAGAAAAAACCCCACAGCATTAAACTAGTCTCTTCTCACAGTTGAAAATCTAAAAGCTACAACAAAGTAGAAATATTGTAAAAATCACATTCCGTATCACTTTTGCAGAATAACTGCAGTTAATATTATTCCTCTTATTTCACCTTTGTTCTATTTATTTTTAAAAATAGCACCATGTTATAAACAGCAAAGTATTCTATAACATGAAAAATGGGCTTGCTATTATTAAAATTGTTACTGATATAATTTTAATACATTTATGGTTGTAATGCTCATACATAATAAATTGTATTCTTTTCTTTTAATTATAAATAGTAAAGTAGTGGACATCTTTACTCATCAACCCTTCCTTTATTTCTGTTGATTTCTTTAGGCGTGGTTTTCAAAAGTGGGATTATTTTGATGTGAATATATCGAAATTTTACAGGGTTCGTTACTTTCCAAAACAATTGTACTTTTCCCTAGATATAAACAAAAACTTATATTACCACATCTCTAAGACTATTAGGTATTATCATCAAAACAATAACACAGTCTTTAATATTATAGGTTAAAATTAAAAGCAACATGTTCTTATGTGCTTGTTTTTGGTTAGTTGCTAAGTCATGTACAACTCCCCATGGAATGTAGCCCTCCCCTACCCTACTCACCCCAGTTCCTCTGTCCATGGGATTTTCCCAGGCAAGCATACTAGAGTGGGTTGCCATTTCCTTCTCCAGGGTCTCTTCCTGATCCAGGGATCAAACCCATGTTTCATGCATTGGCAGGCAGATTCTTTACCACTGAGCCACCTGGGAAGTCCCTCTTATTTGCTTACCTCATTATTAAAGTTGACCATTTTCTCACATACTAGCTGATGAACAATTTTCTCATGTATAAAATATTTATTAATATGAAGTTCAGTGATTATTTTTAAGATTCAGGTGTGATAATTTATGTAAAAGAGCTTTGTAAAATCTTATGCAAATTTTAAGCTATTATTAGAAACATACAAGTAAATAACTTCTACCTACAAAATACTGATTTTGTAAAAGCATTACTTTATCCAAATTAGCATAAAAGTAATAATATCACTGCAGATGCTGATTGCAGCCAGGAAATTAAAAGATGCTTACTCCTTGGAAGGAAAGTTATGACCAACCTAGATAGCATATTAAAAAGCAGAGACATTACTTTGCCAACCAAGGTCCGTCTAGTCAAGGCTATGATTTTTCCCTTGGTCATTTATGGATGTGAGAGTTGGACTGTGAAGAAAGCTGATCGCTGAAGAATTGATACTTTTGAACTGTGGTGCTGGAGAAGACTCTTGAGAGTCCCTTGTACCGCAAGGAGATCCAACCAGTCCATTCTAGAGGAGGTCACTCCTGGGTGTTCATTGCAAGGACTGATGCTAAAGCTGAAACTGCAATACTTTGGCCATCTCATGCGACGAGTTGACTCATTGGAGAAGAGTCTGATGCTGGGAGGGATTGGGGGTGGGAGGAGACGGGGACGACAGAGAATGAGATGCCTGAATGGCATCACCGACTCCATGGACATGTGTTTGAGTGAGCTCCGGGAGTTGGTGATGGACACGGAGGCCTGGGGTGTTGTGATTCGTGGGGTCGCAAAGAGTCGGACACGACTGAGCGACTGAACTGAACTGAATAATAAGATTATATGCTTCCAGAATTATATGTTCATTTCTTTGGCTAAAACTCTTTATGAAAAACTTTTCTCTCGTATTACTGTATGGATCACTGTCAGTGGAAATAATCAAAATTTAGTTTACACTAACATAATACATGGCAAGCCACTCCAGTACTACTGCCTAGAAAATCCCATGGATGGAGGAGCCTGGTAGGCTGCAGTCTGTGGGGTCGCTAAGGGTCGAACACAACTGAGCGACTTCACTTTCACTTTTCACTTTCACACATTGGAGAAGGAAATGGCAACCCACTCCATTGTTCTTGCCTGGAGAATCCCAGGGACGGGGGAGCCTGGTGGGCTTCTGTCTATGGGGTCACACAGAGTTGGACACGACTGAAGTGACTTAGCAGCAGCAGCAGCAACATAATACAAGGTAATATGTAATTATGAACTTTTCTAAATCAAGCTATGCTGCTTCAACCAATGTTTAATTTCATCATATTTTCACTAGCAAATACTACTGCCATGTAGTTACTTTTTAGAGTTATATTTTATGGAAGATCTATAATAAAATTCCTTGGCATTAATTTTATTAAAAAATTATCTCATATAGAACATAAAAAATTGAATGGAAAAAATAATCAACAAATTATAATTTTTATAGAATTTACCAACATAATGATCATCTTCACAATTCACTAAGCTACATGTGTGCATAATCTACATTATTGTCACAAACATCAGCTATTACACAATACCTGTCCAGATCTTATTTTTGTGAACACTTATGTGACTTGGTGTAATGGTTGTTATGATAAAAGATAGGACAACATATTTCCACTTTTCCTTGACTATGTTGGTACATTCTTAACTGTAAAATAAGATTAATTAATATCATTTACGTAGCTTTGAAACAGTGTATATTTGTTGTTAAGAAAGCAGAAATAAGGAAACAAATGTGATTCATAATCATCAAAAGATAAGGGCTGGCCATATATAGGTGATTATTTATTGTTCAGTCACTAAGGTATGTATACTTAGTTTTTTGGATTTTTTTTCTTTTTGTACTTGCATATATTTTAACAAAACAAACTCTTTTTTTCCATTTACTATAATAAAAATATTTCTCATATTAGAAAAGTTTTCTAAATATACTTTTATATTATTCAGTTATTTGGAAGGATGATTCATAATTTATATAATCAATTTCTATTTTAAATATTTATATTGCTCTAAAAGTTTGGTGTTATGAACAACACTGAAACAGACATATTTGCATTTATGCATCATGATTTTCTTGAAATAAATCCCTTAGTTGAATTTTCTACTGTAAAGCCTATTTCTGCATGTTTTTTAATGAGAGCAGGTTTTAAAATACTGATAACTCATTGTTAGCAGTGAGGAACGCAGACTTGTAACCATTCTTATAAATAATTAATAGTTTAAAAATAGTTTATAATGTTTCGGTTTGTTGTTAGCAAATCTACAACTACTGTCTTAGTAATGTGTGTGTAAATAAAGTTTGTGGTTTATTTCATTGTGGGATAACTGACTAATCAGAAAAAAAAAACAACAAAAACTTCCCCACATCTATACATACTGAGAATGACGAAGCTGTCTCTCTGTAATTGAAAGTATCAGTGGTAAACTTGGCTGGAGCTTGATTAATAGTATATTAAAATCAGAGTCTTCTTGGTGAGTGCTAGATAAGGAGTTTTGGGCAAATTACTTGGTTACTGGGAAGCCTTTAAATTTTAATCATGGGAGTACTTCATTGTCATTAGAAACTGAAAAGACAGTGGGGTCTGCTGGCAAGTTCTCTGAATTGTTGTGCTTTTTAGGCTCTCTTTCTGCCATGCTATTGAGGGCCAAGCATGGACTGCAATCGAAAATTCTTTTGCTCCCCATGACTTTGATTGCTATTATTGTAATTTAATATTACACAGTATCTTAGAAAAAATAGCCCATGGAAATGAGAAGAGATAATGCAGGAGGTGGGGGTGGGGTGAGGAAACAACTGAAACTGACTCTAAATTAGCCCTGAAATATAGTTTTAAGCTTGTAAATCCTTCCTCAACCCACAGCAATTGTAGTGAGAAAATCAGAATACTAAAGATGTTTAACTTAAAATAAGCAACAGCCCTAAAAGACAGAAAACTTTGTTCCATTCTTGAACCTATCAACCCATGTTATCTAACTAGTTTCAAGGTGAGAAAGGTAATGCATAGCAGAGAAGGCTATCCTAGTCTCAGCAGGTTTTGAAATGTATATATATTTATACGTTTCAGTTTGGTTGTATTTTTATTTGAGGAAAGATACATAGTGCAGTTAGCTGTTAAAAAAAAAAATTTTGTTTTTTAGTTATACCATGAGATTATGTGATGTCCCAAAAGGAAATTAATATTATTTTCCTGTGTATGTAAATTCTAGTCAGTCTGAACCTTGGTTGAATCAGAGTTTTGAACAAGATAAATAAGAAAAAGAATTGTAAACAGTAAAGTTATGATTAGTAGAGGGAATAGAGTGGAAACATTACCTGATCCATATGCTACAACTGAAACAAGCTTCTTAGAAAATTTTCAGCATATTTTATAAGCTTGCAGGATTTGTTTATTGTGTTTGGTTCCTTTGTGAGAAATAATTTTAAATGATCTATGCAGATATTTTCTAGAAAATATCACAGAGAACTTCCTAGATTTGGAAAGAATTCTCTGAATTCTAAAAACATCAGTGCAGTTTCTCTGTGCATTGGTCAAATGCATGTGTCTTGTGTTTCTGCACTGAGAGTTGTTCCAAAGTTTCTGAATCTTCTTTAATACATGTCAAAACTTTTCTCTTTTATGGAAAAAAAAGACAAACCAAGGTAGGTTAGTTATAATCCAACTATGAACAAAATATGACCTACTCAACTATAGCTACCAACTCTTTTAAGCAGTAGAGCCATGAATATATATCACAGAGTAGATAGATAGCAGAAATAGGAAAAGGTGTACGTCAAGGTTGTATATTGTCACCTTGCTTATTTAACTTATATGCAGAGTACATCATGAGGAACGCTGGGCTGGAAGAAGCACAAGCTGGAATCAAGATTGCTGGGAGAAATATCAATAACCTCAGATATGCAGATGACACTACCCTTATGGCAGAAAGTGAAGAGGAACTCAAAAGCCTCTTGATGAAAGTGAAAGAGGAGAGTGAAAAGGTTGGCTTGAAGCTCAACATTCAGAAAACAAAGATCATGGCATCTGGTCCCATCACTTCATGGGAAATAGATGGAAAAACAGTGGAGACAGTGTCAGACTTTATTTTTTGGGCTCCAAAATCACTGCAGATGCTGATTGCAGCCATAAAATTAAAAGACGCTTGCTCCCTGGAAGGAAAGTTATGACCAACCTTGATAGTATATTAAAAAGCAGAGACATTACTTTGCCAACCAAGGTCCGTCTAGTCAAGGCAATGGTTTTTCCCGTGGTCATGTATGGATGTGAGAGTTGGACTGTGAAGAAAGCTGATCGCTGAAGAATCGATGCTTTTGAACTGTGGTGTTGGAGAAGACTCTTGAGAGTCCCTTATACTGCAAGGAGATCCAACCAGTCCATTCTAGAGGAGATCAATCCTGGATGTTCATTGGAGGGACTGATGCTAAAGCTGAAGCTGCAATACTTTGGCCACCTCATGCGACGAGTTGACTCACTGGAAAAGACTCTGATGCTGGGAAAGGTTGGGGGCGGGAGGAGAAGGGGACGACGGAGAATGAGATGGCTGGATGGCATCACCGACTCTATGGACATGAGTTTGAGTGAACTCCGGGAGTTGGTGATGGACAGGGAGGCCTGGCGTGCTGTGATTCATGGGGTCGCGGAGAGTCGGACACGACTGAGCGACTGAACTGAACTGAATACACATTTTAATCACAAGCTTACAGAAAGGTTGTAAGTATGACACACATAACATTTTGGTTGTTTCTGTGGCAAGTGAGTGTACATTGCTGCACTGAGGTTTCTTCACCCCTAAATATTTTAGTATTTGTTTCCTACATGGCCAATCAAAATCAGGAACTTAACACTGGTATATCACTGCCACTTCTAAGAGGATCCAGTTTAGAATCAAGAAACATAGTTATTATATTTCCTTGGTTGCCTACAGCCTAAAACAGTTCATCAACCTTGGACCTTGATGACATTTTGATAATTATAAACTATTTGTTTTGCTAAATGTTTTTCAACTTGTATTGGCTTTTGCGGTTATATCCAGATTATGTATCACTGAAAGGAATATCAAAGTATCAAGACTGTGTTTTATCACTACTTTCTATCGACTCGATCACCTTTTTTTCTGTTTGTTCCATTACTTATGCTATTCACTTTATTACTTGACCAAAGTAGTGTTGCCAGAATTCCTACTTAAGTGTACATCATACATTTCACCAATGATTTTACACAATCATTCAGAGGAGTCTTTACAAATATTGCAAGTCCTCGTTACCATTTTTACTTTTGGAATTGAAAACACTTGTTTTGTGAAGAAGTATTTTCAAAGTATGCATATACTCCTTATTTATTTGTTTCTTCCTTTATTAGAATCTGTTTGAACTCATTATTTACTGTTTGATTCAGTGGCTTCTGATTATCCACTATCACTTATCTTGGCTTGTCTAGTGGGAGCTCTTCAAACTAGTTTCTGTGTCCCATCTTTATTTGAGTACTCCTTTTTTGTTTGTGTGTGTGTGTGTGTGTGTTTGCAGACTAAGATTTCTTGGCTTATCTCATACTTTCCCTGATCCAGTATTGGAAACAGTCATTTTTTCCAAGGACCTCTGGCTTTTTCCAATAGTGAGTAATATTTAGAAACCAAGATTTGGTTTCTCTGTAATTTCTTGTTGCTCTTGGGGTATCATCGTTCTCAGGCCCTTCAGTGGAGGAAGCTAGAGAATGTTTGTGTATGTGTTTCATATATACTATGTTGATTCCTATTCTTGATATATACCCAAGATATATCTCTTAGATTTGCATCTATGTTGTCTACAAATACATATCTATCTATCTATATGGCATATATATATGTGTGTGTGCACATATAGACATGCATGTGTATATGTGTATTCCCACGAATGACTTTGGTTCCAATCTATAACCACAGGTTTTACTCTAATTGTTTTATTTTTCCGTATTTGTAAGTCACTATTTACATATTTGTAAACACTGTTTGCACATTTGTAATTCCATATTTTTAAATTACTTCTACAATGAGAAACCTGCCTCCTATTATCCTCAAAATACTTATTTGATTAAACCACTGTAGGTATACAAACTACTGTCTGCATTACACTCACTGCCTGGCATGGACACTCTGTTGACTCAGCTTGGGCTTCAATGTTCAATGATGAACTTATGTTCTATAAGTTTACCTTCCTTGATATCTGGCCACTCAATTAGACTGTCCCTCCATGTGGATGCCTTCCTTACTCAGGCAGCCACAACCTGTTCTGGATCAGAACTCACATATCTCTTCTCCATTCACTCACCAGTAAGTTTTTACGCTCCACTAAGGCTTTCACTTCAGTTCAGTTCAGTCACTCAGTTGTGTCTGACTCTTTGCGACCCCATGAATCACAGCACACCAGGCCTCCCTGTCCATCACCAACTCCCAGAGTTCACTCAAACTCATGTCCATCGAGTCGGTGATGCTATCCAGCCATCTCATTCTCTGTCCCCTTCTCCTCCTGCCCCCAATCCCTCCCAGCATCAGACTCTTTTCCAGTGAGTCAACTCATTGCATGAGGTGGCCAGAGTATTGCAGTTTCAGCTTTAGCATCAGTCCTTCCAATGAACACCCAGGAATGATCTCCTCTAGAATGGACTGGTTGGATCTCCTTGCAGTCCAAGGGACTCTCAAGAGTCTCCCCAGTACCACAGTTCAAAAGCATCAATTCTTCGGTGATAAGCTTTCTTCACAGTCCAACTCTCACATCCATACATGACCACGGGAAAAACCATAGCCTTGACTAGACGGACCTTTGTTGGCAAAGTAATGTCTCTGCTTTTTAATATGCTATCTAGGTTGGTCATAACTTTCCTTCCAAGGAGTAAGCGTCTTTTAATTTCCTGGCTACAATCAGCATCTGCAGTGATTTTGGAGCCCAAAAAAATAAAGTCTGACACTGTTTCCACTGTTTCCCCATGGGAAGGACTAAGAAAGAAATGGAAAGAAAGAGGGCAGAATAGAAAGAAAGAAAAAGAGTAAAAAGCACTATATATTCACCAACTCATCTATTTATTTGTGCTAATTATGGTCATACTACACATTGTTCATTATTTTTTCTCTACACTAAGAGCTTTTAGGAGAATTTCACTAACTCCCTGTAAGAGTATGCTAAGTGTGTCCATGCCCTTCTGAAATATAGGGTATAATGTTTTAAAAGCAAATCAGGTCAAACAGCTCAGGGGAGGTCACTGGAAGGAAAAGGAGCAAGTAAAGTAGAAAAAGGACATTAGATATTGTCAGTTTAGGGAGTAGCCTATGAAAATGTCCAGAGGTGAGTAAGACATTATTTGGATAAAGAGCAGAAATGTGGTCTGCATTTTTTTTATAGTAGCAGAAGATAGTCATCTAAATAATAGCAGCCAATAATTTGAGCCCCACTTCCAGACTTTTGATTAGTTGTGATAGTATTACATAATGATTCCCCAGCTGTCCAATTTGACAGTCTTCTCAACTCTACATATTTTAAGTATCCATTAGCTGAATTAGACAGGATGTTTTGGGCACAATTTATTGACCCAAGAGATAGAATGGCCAGTTCCCAATTTCCTCGCCAAAGGACTGTCATAATTGTCCCATATTAGTGTATGGGTATGTGCAAAAGACAGCTAGAATAGAGAACTAAGGAATCTTTAGAATATGAAAAGCTGCTATTAACTTGTAGAGAGTCCCTGTCAAATTCTTATTTCCACACATTCAAAATTCTAATGTTATGAATGGTCAGAAATTAGGTCAGCATTGCTGAGTAAGCGTATTTGAGAAAGCAATAACTTTTTTCAACCTTGATTTTAAAGTCAGGAAATAGGTTTTACCATTAAGTAATCAATAACATAGGCAACTTGATTAAAGATAATAAATGCAATTTATAACAGTCTTAATCCACAAGCTGACACAGAACACTATTAGATTGTGATAATAAACAGGCGTATTGAACAAGTCTTTGATTTGTAAAGATATCCCTAAGGAAATGGCCCAGAGAGAAGCAATGATCTCAGTCCTTAATTCCTGTGAATGATGCTTTACCTGAACTGGTGATACTGTTGTTATTTTGGTGTAGTATAATTATAATTTTAGTTAATACAGAGAGATCTTTATAGGATTGTAAACTTAAGAACATGAAATCTTCCAACAATTATTTATGATGCTCTGATTTCTGATGCTTCCCACATGGCACTAGTGGTAAAGAACCCATCTGCCAATGCAGGAGATGTAAGAGACATGGGTTCAGTCCCTGGATGGGGAAGATCCCCTGGAGAAGGGCATGGCAATCCACTCCAGTATTCTTGCCTGGAGAATATCAGGGACAGAGGAGGTTGGTGGGTTACAGTCCATATCGTCACAAACAGCAGGACACGACTAAAGCAACTTAGCACACACACACAATTTCTAATGCTGGAGTCATCGGTCAACCACACCACATAATTTTTGTTTCTCATTGGCTCTGGGAGTATAACTGGATCAAAAATTTTATTTTTTCACCTTGTTTTTGCTTTTCATTTTTCTTTTCTTTTTAGAATTGTCCTATTGATATACTAGTACTTGTTAAAGTTACATAAAATTTCCTTTGAAGAAGTTTGAAAATTTTTTGTGAACATGCCCACCCTTTGCCCTAAGCCACCCATGTTTTATTCTTATTAGTGCTGCACTCTGAATTCACACTCTTTCTCTGTTTCTTATTCTGTCCATGCCACAGTGGAATCTTTGGAACCAGGGTCAAGAGATGCCGTAGTATAACCTGTTTACTGTGTCCGTGTGTGTGTGTGTGTCTGTGTGTACGTCCGTGTGTGCATACCAGTTGGGTATGATTGCCAAGGGTAAAAATGGATTTCACTATAACATTCAGGTTTTGAAATTGAACAATTTGGGGGGAAATGAAAGACAAAGGCATGCAGGGTTAGGATATAACTGGGACACTTGAGTGTCCAGCAGGCCCTAAAAATCAGAAAGCATTCATTTAAAACTATTTCACACTTAATAATGTTTGATGCTTAGAGTTTTTGCTCATTTGAATAAAACAGCACTTATTCTGTACCTGTATCCTTCTAGATGAAGTCGAAGTTAGATTCCTTTTAAATATTGACTTTGTTTGTGGTTTTCACTGGACAATGTGAAAATGATCACTAGTTCTTTTGAAGTTGATAAAGTTATACTTAAAAAATTGAAAGTTTTTAGACTTAGTTGACCATAGATAGTTGCAAACTTATTCCAATTATTTCAGTTAAGGAATGAAGTACAGACCATATTAAAAACAAAATCAGGAAATGATTCTGATTAGGATGAAAGTTCTATCACAGATTAAGAAATAAAAGTTGTAATGCTGGTACTTCATGTTAGAACAGGCCTTTTAAAAAAATCATGAAGTGAAACATAAGAAGGCTAGAAAAGTTTGGAGTAGGCTAGATAAATTATTTAGAAGGCTCTGTGCTAATCTGCCATAAGTGTAAGAATCAATTTGGCTGATAGGCAATGAATGACTTGTATTTGATATCTGAATTTTTCAATCAGCATTTTCTGAACATGGGTTCTCATTATGATAATGACTAAAGGATTAATTATCACCATGAGAGCAGTGATAATAGCACTTTGAACTGTACTTGTCACCATATGACACAGACTATTACTTTTTTTTAAATATATTTTAAGAAAGATACGTGCATTTGGAAGCATTTGATTCACTTGGTGAAAGTGAAACTATTAAGTTATTGGAGTTAAATGATGAGGAGACAACATTTTAAAAACACTACTTTCACACTGGCCATCCTTTTTACAGTTTTAATTGACCAGTTAAAGCCGACAGTAATTAACAGTATCAGTGCAAATGCTTATGTCAAATAAATAGTTCAATTAGAATATTTGCTGGTTTCTTCTAAAACTCTACTGTAGCAGATAGAATGTTGTAGGAAATAATATTGCTAATTACCTTTCCAAAACAATATCCTTCAAGTGCTCAAGTGCAGCAGATTAGATGCAAGGCATCTAATGAGAATGGCACAGCATACTGGATTTTAATTTTAGATACATGCATGGTAGGCAATGAAATAATTGAGAAAAGACTATATTACTAATTGATACTAATGGAGGCAAAGTGTAGGTTTTTGGTATCATGGTTTTTTATGGAGACTACGAAAATGTTTACTAAAATAATCAAGTTAATTATGTAAATCATTATATTTTCCTTATTTTTCTTCTAAAGCACTCCATATTTGCCACATTAGGGAATGCTGTTGAGTGATAAGGATAAAAGTTCTGAAATACGGAGTACACCTATTGTAGCTAGCTGCTGTTCTTTGCTTTATACAATGACCCTATTGCAGCATGAGCAAGACAGCTGCTGGACAGTAATGCATGATACTGCCACTTTGTGCTTAGGTGAACTCTGCAGCAATTTGTTTTCATCCTTTTGTACTTCTGTTTCTCTCTCTGTTTTCATAGGTTTAGCGCAGTAGTTTTCAAACTTTCCTCATCTGGTCCCATTGTAAGAAATACATCTTACCAACCATACCAACATATTTTACATGTAAAATAGGAAAAAGTTTCAAAAAAATACTTTCTTAATACAGAATACATATGATTTTCTTTTTTTTCTGATCAATTTTTACTATTTTAATATAGTTATGACCACTAAACTGATGGATTCAAGTCTGTAATTAGAAAAACTCTGCTAAGAGCACCTGATACTAGCTTATTTATTCCTTCAGATTGGTGGAGGATGATCTGAAGGAATAAATAAGTCAGAGATTTCAACTCAGTAATTCTATGTACAATACATAACAAATAATACAAATAAATGAGAACAAGTTAATAAGTCTTTGAGAATAATATTTCAGTGAAATAAAAGTATGCTGCTGCTGCTACTGCTAAGTCACTTCAGTTGTGTCCGACTCTGTGCAACCCCGTAGACAGCAGCCCACCAGGCTCCTCTGTCCCTGGGATTCTCCAGGCAAGAATACTGGAGTGGGTTCATACTCAAAACAAAATCTTTTAAACTACCAAAGGACCGAGCTGGGATAAAAGTCACTAGTGATTGTGATATGAAAATATAATAATTGTTAATATGTGGCATCAAAGTTTTTGGTAATTTTTTCATATATATGTATATAGTTCCTTAGTAAAATGTAATATATATATAAAGCCTGCTGCTGCTGCTGCTAAGTTGCTTCAGTCGTGTCTGACTCTGTGCGACCCCATAGATGGCAGCCCACCAGGCTCCCCTGTCCCTGGGATTCTCCAGGCAAGAATACTGGAGTGGGTTGCCATTTCCTTCTCCATATATAAAGCCTACCTTTTGCCTACTTTTTGTCAAATAATACTTTCAGTTCAGTTCAGTTCAGTCTCTCAGTCGTGTCCAGCTGTTTGAGACCCCATGAATCACAGCACTCCAGGCCTCCCTGTTAATATGATTTTTAATATCTGCAAATTATAACAAACTGTAATTGGGTAGAATTTCAGTTTGAGTAATATGTTTAAAAAGGAAAATTTGACTGCTTAGCTACCCTACCAGAGACTGGCTTCTTCCTGGCTATATCAGAAATCTGTAACTTCCTTTTCCGAGTCATAAATGAGTGAATCCTTAAGATCTAGTATTTGTTTTTCTGTGTTAAATATAGTAGATGAAAATTTCTCAAAGTACATGAAACAATTATAAAATAAAGTTATACTATATAAGAATTATAAGAGGCTAGAGAAAGAGGGGAGATTCACAAACATAAGATTGAACTCTTGATTTATTGAGGGAAGAGGAACATTAAATGATCTCAGATCATATCATAACTCCTTTTCTGCACTGGAACTTTACACAAACAGTTGTCTCTGCAAATGGCCTTGGTCCCAGGATGCATTAATAATACCTGCTATAAGCCAATAGTGAAACCATTAATGTGTGTCCTCAATATAAGTATTTTAAGTGACATATAATTAACTCATATCTTGTATATACCTAATAGTACTGTTCAATTAACATGCAATGACTCTATTAGTAAATCAAAATTAAATGCTTTGCTGAAGACACCAAGTTTAGAATGTTACTCTCTAAGTCTTTCGTGATTTATCCATTTATAGCTCTCTAATGATTAGTGTATGTGTCCTTGAACTGTGACAAACTTTGCCAATAAAAACAACAGCTCAGAAGGCTAGTGAGCAAGGAATAGTGGATTCAGTTAATTTGGTTGGCATAAGTATTCATTTTCAGCCAGGGAATTTTGCCCTACTAGTAGGCACAAGTCCAGCTGGTTCTGTTGGGTGTGTAGGATGGCTTCTAGGCCATAGTGTCCCTTTATTTGACTTTTGGGACAGTTTTGCCCTCTCAGATTAGACATTTAGGTGTTTCCTTCCAAATTCAAGTTTTAATCCCAGAAATAGTTTTTTTCAAGTTGTGAAGAAATCCACAACAAATTCCCAACATTTTTGGCACCAGGGACCAATTTCATGGAAGACAATTTTTATATGGACTGGGGCTCAATGAGAGGAGGGCTTTGGGATTATTCAAGTGCATTACAAGTTTCCCAGGTGGGACCATTGGTAAAGAATCCACCTGCCAATGCAGGAGACACGAGATGCAGGTTTAATCCCTGGGTTGGGAAGAGACCCTGGAGGAGGAAATGGAAATGCACTCCTGTATTCTTGCCTGGAAAATTCCATAGACAGAGGAGCCTGGCAGTCTACAGTCTATGGGGGTCTCAAAGAGTCGGACACAACTGTGCAAGCACACATACAAGCACATTACATTTATTGTGCACTGTATTTCTATTATGACTACATCAGCTGCACCTCAGATCATCAGGCATTAGATCCTAGAGGTTGGGGATCCCCGCTATACATCACTCTCTAATTCAGTTGTGTTTATGCTGTTCTGAAACTGTTTACTTCCTATCTTAAGTAGGTGTAGCTTTAATTAGATTTGAAGATACACATTCCAACTAGGTCATAAATTTGAAGGCCTGTTATTGTCCCCTCTTAACTTGTATTTGAGGGGGCGGAGAATAGTACTTAAAGGTATAGGTTTTGGAAAAGACTTCCTGAGTTTGAAACCCAGCTTCACTATTTACTGCCTAGGGGATTCAGGCCTAGGCATTTCACCATTTTCTGATCTACAAAAAAAAAAAAAAAATGACAGAATATAAAATTGTACCAGTCTCATAGCATGGTTGTAAGGAGTAGGTAAATGAATTCGTATAAAACACATTCACAGTAAGATTTAGTAAATATTACCTTTCTCTGTATTTGTCCTTAGCATCTAATCACATACAAAGGAGAGTTATAACTGAATAAATGTTATTGGATGAATGAATATATACTATAGCTGAAATAGCTCACATACGTCTTATTTACCCAATTACTTTATGCTGAATTTGAAGATAAAAAGAGGTTGCTTTATATTCCCTAAAACACCTAGTGCATTATGCTACAAATGATATTTAATGAGTGGGATATGAAGAATGAAATTAGCAATAAATGTTACAAAAAAAGTATCCTATCCTGAACAGAAGTCATTTATAATGATTTAATATATATAAATTGCAGGAAAGCTGTATCCTGCAACAGCAAGGTCATCTCGCTTTTAGACGTGATTTTAAATATATACTGTATTATAAATATTCATAAATATATATTGAATTTTGTACATAATTTTGAAAAGGAAATCAGAAGTATGTGACTACTGTCGCCTTCAGAACTATTCATGTAACCACAGTGCAGTGATATTAGAATATCTCTGAGACTTGTTCCCAGAATAAATTTATTCTGGCAATGGTTTAGAATCCAGAATTCAGACCTTTATATTCAGAGTGATTAGCAGTACTTAGTAGTATTAGCAGCTTGACCCTGAATTCTGTGATCCCTTCCCTAGACTATGTATAGATATTCGTGTTAAACAGTGTCTAACCAGTGTACAAAAGATATTAAATTATAGGGAACACATAATAGCAGCCATGGAGGGACTTTGGCAGTGGTACTTGCATCTGAAGTTGATGAGGGTGGGTGGAAGCTAAGAGGATGCTGAACTTGACTCACATATTTATCACTATGTAGTAAGTGACTTAGCAGCAGCAGTAAATAGTAACTTGTTTCTGATTTTCTTAGGAGTTCTTGCACCAAAAATAAAATATATCCCACATTGTCTTTTAAATTTACATAGTAGTGCTAAAGACACATCCCTCAGAGTGTAGTCAGAAAATATTGTGAAAGCTGAAGTCCACATTTTTAGTTTGATCCTGCTTTTGTTTTGCTTTGTCTAAATACCGACCCATTTCAACTTAGGTGGAAAGAATTTCATTCATAAAACAGAACTCTGGAATTATTACTTCAGTTAAAACCTGGACTCTAATCTTAAAACTTGGGATACAGTCTTCTCTTGAACTTTAAAAAAAAAATGTTACTGGAAAGCACAAATAGATCTCTAGATACAACTATTATAAAAAGGTTCAATGTATTATAATTTAGCATAGGGAGAAAGCCTCTGAGAAAGAAGGCTGAAGTGTGGAAATATGAGTATTCTTGAATATTTCTATTACAGCCATCATTTTTTCCAAAAGAACTGTAGTGCATTTTAAATGATATATGTGAATTTGAATTGTATCAGTATTATTTCTGAGTATTATAAATGTAATATCCCTTGCTTAGATGCTGCCTTGGAAAGTAATATTATGGTCAAAATATGTAAAACTTTATTAAGCCCCATATTACCTCCCTCCTTTGGTTAAATTATTGTAAATTTGACTGATTTGGAGCTAGAAGACTATTCATTGAAATGCATTTAATTGAACTTCTGATTCAACAGCTATATTTCATTTCCCCACACTTTCCTGTCTTCATTTCCTTATCTTCCTCGTGGCTATATTTTATCATTGTCTTTCTAGCCATAATTTATTCATCCCATTGCTCCTTCCATTCCTCCCTTTTTTGCTTTGGCTTTCCCCTTCCTCCTCACTTTTCATCATATGTGAATTTCCCTGGCCTTACCTGTGTATTTCATGTTTTATATGTGTAGGAACACTATCAAAGTCTTACAGAAAGAGTGGTGAACAAAAATCAAATAACTGTATTGCTGGTTGCTCAGTGCATAGTTATTAATGAGGTGTTCCAGTTAGGTGTAACCTGGGCGCCCATCTGGGTGACTGGACCCTGATTTATCCAAATATGCTTGGAGTTGCAGGAAAGCTTAAGGGTATCACAGGAGAGTTTTTTTTTTCTAGAGCAGTGTCTCTATCCTCTCTCAGCCCTCTTCACACAGGAGAAGGATACTTGTTATCAATTTGGGTGTTCACTGATCTGCAACTTTTATATATAACCCAACAAATATACATATATAATGTTGCTGTAAATGATGTAAAGTCAATGTTGTTGTAGTAACTATTTGCAAAATTAACATTTTAAAAATAGAGAGCCAGTATTATTAGCCTTGACTATATTTTCTCTCTTGAAAAGGATTTGCTATCTGGAAAGAATCAAAATAATAAAGAATGAGTTCTCAAAGATGTTAATGTATATGCTGCTGCTGCTACTGCTGCTAAGTCGCTTCAGTCGTGTCCGACTCTGTGCAACCGCATAGACAGAAGCCCACCAGGCTCCCCCCTCCCTGGGATTCTCCAGGCAAGAACACTGGAGTGGGTTGCCATTTCCTTCTCCAATGTATATGCAATATAGGAAAATTTATGGCTTTAAGATTTTTGTTTGTGCTTCAAAGATAACTAAGTGGATAATTATTTATCAAAGGGAACTTCAATGGAAAAGCAATTATATGTTTGAGAAAGCATCCTTTCTATATGTAAACAGTATCTTTTATGAGTTTTATGATAACTCAATTGGTAAAGAATCTATCTGCAATGCAGGAGACCCCGGTTCAATTCCTGGTTTGGGAAGATCTTCTGGAGAAGGGATAGGTTACCCACACCAGAATTCTTGGGCTTCCCTTGTGGCTCAGCTGGTAAAGAATCCACCTGTATTGTGGGAGACCTGGGTTTTATCCCTGGATTGGGAACATCCCCTGGAGAAGGGAAAGGCTACCCACACCAGTATTCTGGCCTGGAGAATTCCATGGACAGTATAGTCCTTGGGGGTCACAAAGAATCGGACACAGCTGAATGACTTCTGCTTTCACTTTTCAGCAGGACATTCTGTATTGGTCAGATCTTTTAATGATGGGCATTTTTCTATGTATCTTCAAAGCCTTTCCCATCATGTAATTTTGCAAAACCAATTTTAGTATACTTATAAACTTTTAAAGATGAACAACTCTGGAATTTATTTTTAAACAGTGACAGAAATAAATCATGACTAGGAAGCACATTGTGGAAAAAACGATATCCTTTAATCAAATTTAGTTTGGCTTAGTTACATTCTTATTTCCATGGTGGCTAATAATTGCTTGGATTTTAAATTTTGCAGTGCTTCTTCTCTTTTAAGGTTCTCTTGTAATTCTCTGACTTTCTAGTTTTTTTCTTTCTACTGATTCCATTTTTTATGAAAATAATTTGAAAATTTAAATGAAAGATTCTAAGTCCATTGCTATGGGTTGTTTGTAAAGTATCTATTAACAAGGTTTTTTAATCAAGATGGAAGATTTATATCCGAAAGCTATCCCCACCCACTTCTTGTCTAGTAACTTGGCACAGAATTAGTCAAGCATATGGAAATGTGGAGATGTCCTATCTGAAGTCTCAGTTTTCATTTATCATGCTAAGGAAGTGGAAGTCAGCTGAAATTAGTCACTAGACTATACCTCTTGGTTTTTACTGCATCCATTCTTCTTCAGTAATAACAGTAAGAGAGTAACTCCCAGGGAGGTATTTTCTTGGATAAATCCTTTTCCCTCTTTGTATTCTAACCATATCAGCCATTTTTTGTTTTTTGGTGTCTTTTCTAACCTTCGGGCCTTTGCACATTCTTCTACAAAGGCCTTGGGGCTTTTGTTCTTTCTAGCTGGAATAGTTCCAGCTTGATTTTTATTGCATTGATTACTGTTCATGCTGTAAATCTCAGCTTGAATGTGAGCTTTCTTTAAAGGTCTTTCTTAAACTACCCCAATTTGGCAGATTTTTCAAGTAAACCTACCCATGAGAGAATCTGCTTCTTCCTAGTAGTTAGCACAGTTGCAATGAATGAGAAGTAAAGTCTTTCTGTAAACCTTTTTCTCATGGCTGAGAGGCCCACCGCAATAAGACTGCATCTACTTTGTCAATCACTATGTCCCAGGTGCCTGGCACAATGCCTGGAATGTAGGTGTTGCACAGTAATTATTTGTTAAAAAAAAAATAGAGATTTATGAAGAATGATTATTTTTCAATTCCTTTAGTCCAACTTTGAAAGAATCGGTACATAGAAATTATTTTTAAAATGTCCATGAGTTAATATAGTTTTATAAAGTCATATTTAGAGTATCTAGCATCATACTTAGAAGGTGCTAGAATCATAAGCTTATGGGAAAAGACAGTAGCATCATAAATGCCACTTTGGTACCAGTGATACAGGGGAAAGTGACTGTCTGGAATCAAGACACATGGAGCATCAGACGAGTGGTGATCAACACACACATTTGAAATAGTTTTAGATGTTTGAGTTTGGTAACAGCTGCCTTTTGTTAATTTAGCAATTAATAAAAATACACTATGGAAAATCCTGCAATATAAAGAACTGAATAAAAAGTATCTTCAGTTCAGTTCAGTTCAGTCGCTCAGTCGTGTCCGACTCTCCGCGACCCCATGAATCACAGCACGCCAGGCCTCCCTGTCCATCACCAACTCCCGGAGTACACTCAAACTCATGTCCACAGAGTCGGTGATGCCATCCAGCCATCTCATTCTCCGTCGTCCCCTTCTCCTCCCGCCCCCAACCTTTCCCAGCATCAGAGTCTTTTCCAGTACAGTGTCAGACTTTGGTTTTTTGGGCTCCAAAATCACTGCAGATGCTGATTGCAGCCATGAAATTAAAAGACGCTTGCTCCTTGGAAGGAAAGTTATGACCAACCTTGATAGTATATTCAAAAGCAGAGACATTACTTTGCCAACCAAGGTCCGTCTAGTCAAGGCAATGGTTTTTCCCGTGGTCATGTATGGATGTGAGAGTTGGACTGTGAAGAAAGCTGATCGCCGAAGAATCGATGCTTTTGAACTGTGGTGTTGGAGAAGACTCTTGAGAGTCCCTTATACTGCAAGGAGATCCAACCAGTCCATTCTAAAGGAGATCAATCCTGGGTGTTCATTGGAGGGACTGATGCTAAAGCTGAAACTCCAATACTTTGGCCACCTCATGCGACGAGTTGACTCACTGGAAAAAAAGTATCTTAACTGCCTGTAATCTAAATGGCAAAACAGAATGAGGAGTGGAAAATATTGAAAAATGAGCAGTGTGACTGGCATTGAAAGTATAGCCAGAGTCCTGCCATTTCCAGGGGGGGGATATGAATGGAGAGCAGATATAAACTTGTGGAGGTAGGAATATTCATGGCATGTACAGAAAATGGGAAGGAGCTCAGCTGAAGAGGAAATTTGAATGTCATAATTAAGGAATTTTGAGGGTGAGGAAAACATAATTCATGTTTGCTTTATTTTTGCTTTTATTTTTCAGGAAGTAATCTACAAGTCAATGTAGAAAAGAAATGAAACAAAGCAAGGAATAAGACATTGGTTAAGAATCTATTGAAACAATTCAGGTAAGAGTTGATCAAACTATGTTTTGTGTTATGAGTGGATCAAATATACAAAATAGGAAATATTCCTCAGATAATTGATATGAACATTTTCAAGTAGTTTTTTGTTGAGTATTATGAAAAGTTTACCATGACTAGTGTTTAGAGATTTATAAAAAGCTAAGATTATTAAGAGGAGAAGGAAGTGACAGAGGATGAGGTAGTTGGATGGCATCAGTGACTCAATGGACATGAGTTTGAGCAAACTCCAGGAGACAGAGAAGGACAAGGAAGCCTAACATGCTGCAGTTCATGTTCATAAAGAGTTGGACACAACTTAGCAACTGAAAAACAAAAACAAGATTATTAAACAGAAAATCAAGGTTTCTGCAATCTTCATATTTTATTGCATTTGTAATATAAAATAAAAATATCTTTCTATCATTTCATCAAAGAAACAAGGATGTACAGAAAAATTGTCTAAGACAAACATGTTTATCTTCGTTCTCTCTCCCAGGGTACTGCCTACAGACCCTTCCCTTTGATAATTATACATTCTTCAGCTTTTGTTTAAGCTGGAACTGAAGGGCCAAAATACTCACAGGGTGGGAAATGTGAAGTTACAATTATAGGGAAAGCTACCACTTTGAATTCCCTGAATTTTCATTCTAAAATGTCAGTTACCTGGCATGAACTATTACTCTAAACACAAGTTAGTTATCACTTGGCCTGAATTCAATGTATATATTCTTTTGTATGGTGAAAATTCACAGATATGATTGATGACTTTTAGAAATAGTCATTAAAAAGTACATAATAATTTCTGTTATAAAAACCATTTATTAATTGTAGGGTAGGAGAATGTTGTTTTGACAGTATGCAGAAGGTATTATACTGTGTATTTATGTTATTTACTTGGCCAGTATTTACTCATGTGGACTTTAAAGTAAGGAAAAATGGCATTTTAAAAGTTAATATTCATAATTACTGGAAAGACTGGTAAGTATAGTAAGTACAAAGAGTAAAATAATATCACTTATAATCCTTCTCAACATTGATATCCTCTTCTAATTAATATTTATATTTTGGCATATTTCCTTTCAGTCATATATATATAAATAATTAATCTACTTGCAATCATATTGCATACAATTTTGTCTCTATTTTGATTTCATTATTATGTTGTAAGGACATCCCCAAACTATAAAAATCTGTTTGAATATCTCATTTTAATGGGTAAATGTTATTCAGAATTATGGGTGTATAAGAATATGATACATAATTTTTAGCTGGTCTTTGAGATGTTTCAAAATATTTTTGCTAATATAAAATCTTTGACATGCATCTTTCTGTATAAATCTTTTCTCAGATCTCTGATTATTTCCTTAAAATAAATTTCTATCAATGGAGTTTTACTTCAAATTAAATAATCTTTTAAGAAATTCTTAGTGCACAGCACCAAAGATCCTTCTAGAAAGTTTGTATCACTATGGAGTCCAACCGAAAGTTTACTTAATTGAAGTTTTTGTCTTTTATTTTTTGTATGTATTTGACTCTAAGTGTATTGACCATTTTTTTTGCTTATTGTTTTGGTTTATTCTATGAATTGCTAATATCAGTTAAAATGTCCTTTTATTTGCTTATTATTATCTTAATCTAATGGTCTTTTTATTAATAAATTCAAGCCTATTTTACATGAAAAGTATTATATCTTTATGGATGGAGTTATATATTTTCTAAATTGCTGGCCAGAATTATAAAACCATTCATTTGTTTCATAGAGAATTATATGGCTTCTATTTGTAAATAAATCTTAGTATATCTTATAAAAATTTAGTAAGTTTTGGTAGATTTAATGAATCTATCAATCCTATTGAACCTGAGTATGAATTGTAGATATAAGTAAGTCTGGATTAAATTTAAACACTCATTAAAAATTCAGTGTGGTTGAATTCCTAGAAACCATGCAAAGTCCTTGATTGCTTATAATTACTTTTATAATTGACTGATGGTCTTTTTGTAAATAGGATTCACAGTGTTTCACTTTATTTTATAGTCTGAGTGATAGCATACAAAGCACTTTACCTATACCACAAGTTAATATCAGGTGCTGGCATCCAGTTACAACATGCAAAAGAGTATTAATTATCTGCAAGTTGTGGCTAAGGAGAAGATTTGAAACTTAATAAAATTTCTGGGTTCAGAGAATCTATCTCCATAGTTAGCTCTGACCCCCAGGAAAACCCAAGGTGGGCAAGTGTTGTGAACCTGACTACCATGAGTTTAAGCAGAAAGGTTTTCACCTGCTCATCTAGACAGTGTCTCCACGCTGTTGCTTCTCATTTTTCTTGTGGTTCAGGTCCCTCCGTCCACCTCCTTCCCTCAATGAATCTTCTCAAATTCCTGCATTTCCAACAGAATAACCATGTAACAACTGTTTATTACTGAGTAGAAACTTTCCCTGTTAGAAGAGGCATGTGTGAGCTCTCTTATTTGCTAAATTATACCAGATATTTTCTGTTTGCTCCCCAGGTTCACTGTCTACCCTTCTCTGTCTGGGGGGTCCACCTGTATGAAGGACATCAACAGAGCTTCCATTCTTCTTCTATTTGTTTTTAGTCGGTGAGGGAATGGGAATTAAAAAGAGAGGTTAGGGTGTTTAGTTTCCTGGATGAACTGCATAGGAGGGCCCCTGCCTTAGCTGTTTTCGCTCAATGAATTATGGCCTTGTCTATGTAATTTGCTTTCTATTGAATCCAGCAAGCTTTTCCTCCATCATCTCTTTGGTTTTTGGCGTGGTAAACGTGCTACCACTGCTACTCTTAGAGTCCCTTAATATTCCTTCAGTTCAGTTCACTCGCTCAGTTGTCTCGGACTCTTTGCGACACCATGGACTACAGTATGCCAGGCTTCCCTGACCGTCACCAACTCCCAGAGCTTACTCAAAATCCTGTCCATCGGTGATGCCCTCCAACTATCTCATCCTCTGTCATCCCCTTCTCCTCCCACCTTCAATCTTTTCCAGCATCAGGGTCTTTTCAAATGACTCAGTTCTTCACATCAGGTGGTCAAAGTATTGGAGTTTCAGCTTCAGCATTAGTCCTTCCAATGAATATTCAGGACCGATTTCCTTTAGACTTGACTGGTTGGATCTCCTTGCTGTCCAAGGGACTCTCAAGGGTTTTCTTCAACACCACAGTTCAAAAGCATCAATTCTTCAGTGCTCAGCTTTCTTTATAGTCCAACTCTCACATCCATACATGACTACTGGAGAAACCATTGCTTTGCCTAGATGGACCTTTGTTGGCAATGTCTCTGCTTTTTAATATACTATCTAGGTTGGTCATAACTTTTCTTCCAAGGAACAAACATTTTTAAATCTCATGGCTGCAGTTACCATCTGCAGTGATTTTGGAGCCCCCCCCCCAAATTAAATTCTGTCACTGTTTCCATTGTTTCCCCATCTATTTGCCATGAACTGATGGGACCAGATACCATGAGTTGATTTTATGGGACACAGAAGCTTGAGAAATACAAGAGATCTATATGGTTTTATGCAGTGGGAGTGTTAAATAGTTTGGGAGTATATTTGAAAGTGCCCTATATAATTGCAGTAACCATAAGAAATTCTGTCCCTACCACAAATTCTACTCGAGTTGATCCCAAGAGCAGAAATGCACTAATAACTCACTTTTTAATGAAGAAAAAAAAAAGTGAAACAGGTGTACCATTATTATTGAAACAATCTCTACTTGTTTGAATTACTTCTTTTTTCTTAGTGAAAGTAAAGTATTAGGTGATTGCAACAGTGGTTTGAAGTATTCTGAGGTTAAAAATTTCATAAAACAGACCCTAGCCCATTTTTTCAGTAAAAATATATTTAGTTTTATCAATGTGTTGAACTGAAAATTAGCTTATATGTATCTTTATTTTAATTTTTTTCATTATTTTCTTCTAACTCATTTTTGTAACAGTTCTCTTATTTGGCAGCTTCCCTAACAGATAAAGCTATGGAGTTTTCAAATTCAATAAGCAAGACTGGAAGGGAGACATCACTTGACCACCAAAGGACCTCAGATCTTAGCTTATGGCAAGTTTTTAGAGCCATCAATCTTCTAAAGCCACTAGAAGCTTGGAGTTCTTTTGTAGATGCCTGGGATAGGTGCTAACTTATTAGTGTAAAACAATTCAAAGTATGAATGCACTCATTCTTTCAAGGTATCTCAGGGGAAAGAGACATAGAAAAAGAGAGAAAGAATGAGAGAAATGAACACAGTTGTACATTGCATACTTGGATTCCTTGTATGTGACATTTAAAGCGCACTGTTTTGAATGATGATTAATAAACTTTCATGAAGCCCTCTAACTGAGACAAAAAAATAAAAATAAAAATCCATGTTAATCCAGTCTCTGCTGCCGGAGCTGCTGTTTGGTTTTAGTGGTCAGGCTGTCTGAGTACTTATCTTGGTGGTTGAGCATGGATTATTCTATTAGACCACCAGATTTGGGTTGTGGAACAGGCTTAAGCTGACACAGACTTCAGAGAGGGTAGAATCCAGATATTCTCACAAAATGCCCATTTCCTCTCCCTCAGCCAATTGGCTCTGGTCTTCTCTTGCCAGTTGTTAATGGTCTAATATCTGGGTAATGAGACTAAGTAAGGTTTATATGCCATCATTGGAGACTGGCTCTCTCCCTTCCTCCCTCCCTTCCTGCCTTCTTTTCCTACTTCATCTCTTCTTTTCTTCTTCTTTCTCCTCCTTTTTTTCTTTCTCCCCTCTTTCTCCCTCCCTTGCGTCTCCTCCTCCTTTGTCCTGTCCTCCTTTGTCTTTCTTTTTTTCTTCCTTGCTAAAGAAAAGCCCCAATTACAATGTTTTTAACTGAACTAGAGAAGCCCCAATTACTTTTGTCAGCCATTTTAGGACCACTAAGGAAAAGTAGTCATGGGATAATAAGTCAGAGAGATGGGATAATTAAGTCTACTGATGACATCTATAAACCATTCTACCTGTCCTGCTTGGACATGCTCTAATGTGAGGGCAGGAATAATCAATATCCTTATTACTAAAACCACTCTGAGTAGGATTTATTTTAGTTGCAGCTGAAATAATCCACTCTGACACAGAAAACATATGGAAAGCAGGTTGATCACAGGCCTGGCATAAGTGACTTTTTGGTAATCCTCTGAATTGAGGTAGAAGAAAGAAAAGTGGAAGTACTAAAAAATTGTATGTATTTCAAGATATGTCTTAGATCAGTTTGTTGCAGTGACTGAAATAGAAAAATACATTGGAAATATAATGTTGGGGAAAATGTGCCTCCTCCATGCTTGTAGGTGAATCCGTAGTGGCAAGTGCCATATTGTCCTCTAGGAAAACACATCAGGCACAACCATTATGCCCCTGCTCCACTCAGGGAGTTCTTCTCTTATCAGTTTAATATATGTCTCTGAATGAGATTTTGCCTGGAAAATAAAGAGGTTTGCAATCAAGTATTAGATTGAAAACTACTATTTAGCAATAAATCTTCATTCTTTGTTTCATGGTAAACACAATGAGTGCCCAAGTTATCACTTATCTTGTGTCATCCATTTCCATCTACACCTGATTCTGGGCAAGGTTATCTCATTTAACCTGTCATCACCACCCTTTTCAGGAGAGGATGAGGAAAGAAGTACTGAAAGAAGTACCATCATTTCATTTTCTTGTCTTTTCTTCTCCTCTTCAATGCCACTGGGAAAGGACTATCCAAGTTTTCAACATTCAAAACAGATCTTCAACCCACTTACATAGTCAGGTTATTGTTTCCTCCAGGTATAAACTGAACTTTAAGAGTTAAGTTCCCTGGTAGTTCAGATGGTAAAGAATCTGCCTGCAATGCAGGAGACCTGGGTTCACTCCCTGGGTCAGGAAGATCCCCTGGAGAAGGGAATGGCTACCCACTCCAGTATTCTTTCTACTATATTAGAGAATTCCATGGACAGAGGAGTCTGGCACTTCATGAGGACACAAAGAGTTGAACACGACCAACAGTTTTTGCGTTACACTGTTAGAAAAAAAGTATTTTTCATATTTTTACAATTGCCAGTTCTCTTCTTTTCTTATTTTGAATCTAAGAAGTTTATGTATGAATTTGTTTATTTGTTTACGTATTTTTGTAAGATTAGGTGCATAGCAGTTTTTCGTTGAATCCAATAACAATATATTGATTTTGCTGTTTAAATCAGCAAATTTTCTGCCAAATTATAAAACAGCAATTGTAGCAGAAGCATCAACAGCAACCTTCAGAAAGAGAACAACAAAATATTTGTCCTGAATCCAGGATTTTTATATATAACTCAATTGCTTTGGTAAAATATCTACTGGCAAAGCTGAATCTAAATAGCATTTCAGATGCATCCTAAACAGCTTGCCTGAAGACTGAAGCACACTCTGCTTATATACTTTCTGAAATCTATCTATATTTTATTTTGTCTTGGAAAAAGATTAAAGAATAGAATTATATTAGAACTGGTGGAGGCATGATCCATGCCCCCTTGATTATATTGAAACATTAAAATGTCATCAGCATGTTAATTTTGTCATCTCAACTGCACGAGATTTATTCAGCACTTCTATCTATTACATTACTCTGGAAACACAATTTATTCTGATTGTGGAAATGTCATAGGCAGCAACTAAAAACATCTGGAATTCTTAGTTCAGAAAGAATGCCTGGTTTCAATAATGCTATTTCAAAATTAATTTTAACTATAAAGAAGGCAGGAATCAAACATTTTGAAATTATTCAAATTGAAATATTCATTTGGCTCACCAATTTTAACTGAGAGATCAAAGATCAAAGAAAGAAAAAATTGAGAATAGGAAGCATTATTTTTTAACATTTAGGGAAATAAAATGATCTCCAATGAAAGTCTAATTTCAGAAAAATATAGAGACCTTTTTTGGTATGTTTGTTTTTCCTCTTCATTATAGCAAGAGAAGCTTGACTACATCTGTGACACATCTAGAAAGTAGATGCAAGGGAGGGAGATGGGTAATTAATCCCAGAAAGACAAAAGGCACAAAAGTGTCATAATGGCACAAAGAACCATTTTTGTTTCAATGTTTCATGTTTTCCTTTATAAAAATTTGTAAATAGAGTACATTTCTTTGCTGCTGCCAAGGTGAAAGTCACTTGCCTGATAAGAAATTGTATGTGGGGCACTGGGTGAGGAAAGAAGCAAAGGTTGGTTGGTGGTAAGTTAGGGATTTTTCTTAGTAAATATACCCATTATTTGTTATCTGAGAAACCCAAGTCCTGAAAGCTCTGAAAACTGAAATAAATGCCCATTGGGTAGTAGATACTGACCTGATCTAAAGTAAGGCTATTTATTTTCTTTAACTCATTTACCTGAATATTCATAATTTCACTGCAGGATCACTAATTCGGTCAATTGCAAGGTGCTATTCCAGACGGTATAGAGAATGCTTTGTAATTCCATTCTAAAATTTGAAAAACTCTGAGATTCAAAACATGTCTGGTCCTCTGGTAAGAAAAGTTTCAGATAAAAGAATGATGGATCGGTAGTAAATTCTAGATTTCCTCCTATACCTCCCCCTACCATCACCCAAACAGATTGTTTCCAGCTTGTTTGGGCCTGACTGTGAGGCACTGCACTTAAGTCTTAGCAAAATTTCAACTTCAGTTTCCACATTTAGCAGTAAGTTATTTTGGCAAACTGCATGGACAACAAATATATTATTACGCATTGGAGGGTATATATTTAATTTTATTTATTTATACTTTGGCTGTCCTGGGTCCTCGTTGCTGCATGGGCTTTTCTCTTGTTCTGAGCAGGGGACTACTCTTAGTGCGGTGCAGACTTCTTATTGCAATGGTGTCTCCTGTTGAAGAGCACAGGCTCTAGAACATGAGCCCTTCAGTAGTTGCAGTTTCCAGCCTTTAGAGCACAGGCTCAATAGTTGTGGTGCATGGGCCTAGTTGCACCATGGCATGTGGGATATCCTAGGCCAAGGATGAACCCATGTCCACTGCATTGACAGGTGGATTCTTTACCATTGAGCCACTGGACGGGGGAATATATTTAGATTTACTGAAAAGTTATGAAGATAGTACAGAGAATGTCCATATGCCATCACTCTGTTTCCCTAACACTTTCCTGCTAACTTAAAGAAACTGATGTCACCTAGACTAGGGTGCTTAAATATCTGTTGATTAGCTAATAAAGTTGTTCTCTTTTCAGTAAGTTCCTTATTAGGCTCCGTACACTGTTTATGTTTTTGAACTTTAATTCTTACAGTAAAGAAGTGAAAGAGGTATTATTTTTGCACAATTCAGAGAGGACAAATGTTAATTTAGGGAAGAACACTAGCTTGTCCAAGGCAGCAGCTCCTAAACAGTAGATCTAGATGACTAACTTGGATCTGAGGGACTCTAAAGCACAATTCTTTTCAAAGCACACTGTCATCTTCAGCTCTGGCCTGTTGGCCCCTAGTCAGCAGAATTTGTCTTCCTCCCAAAGTTCACAAATAATCTTCTGGCTGAAGGTCAACCCCTCTCATTTCCTTAGGAGAATGTGGAAAGTTGGGAAGAGAGTAATATAGAGTTTAGCAAGATGAGAAGAGGCAGAGGTAAAAACTTATTTTTAACACTTCTGAGGTTAATAAACAAGGCCTTTTACTGCTTCTTCCTCTGTTTTTGCAAAGACACTCCATTAGCATTGACAAGCATTCTTTGTCTCCAGAGTGAAAAAGAGAAAGGATGGAGCTTTAGAGGCTGCTTAAAAAAAAAAAAAAAAAAAGTTCTATCCTTTTATCTGGAAGAACAAGCTGTAAAATACCCTTAGAAAATGATTTAAGAGGCTGAAAAGAAGAATGGTTGTGAGACTATTGCAGTTTTGTTTGTTTGTTTTTAACACAGTGGCTTTGTTTATGTCACTCAAAGGCCTGCTGAGAACAGAAAGGGGAGAAATTCTACCTGGAAGCAGCTAGTAGTGGAGCTGAGGTAAATAAATCTCTCCTCAGAACTTCTTTCTCACTCAGTCCCTTCTTCTACACTCACAATTCAGCTCCCATCCTGGTTTGGAGGGATGCTTGGAAGGTGGAGACTGTTTTAGGAAGATGTGTGTGCATTCTGAGTAAAAATCTATAAGTATTTGTCATTATACCAGGTTAAACAGTACATAGTCATCCTAGAGTTACACTCTTTCAAACGTCCCAAAGATCTCCTATAAGAAAGCATCATGAACTCCTAACTCCAGGGAACATTAATCGATAGGAGCTCATCAAATGCCTCTATACCTACACTCAAACCAAGCACCACCCGAGTTCCAGAGCAAGACATACCACACAGATTCTCCAGCAACACAGGAAAATAGCCCTGAGCTTCAATATACAGGCTGCCCAAAGTCACTCCAAACCCACTGACATCTCATAACACATTACTGGACACTTCACTGCACTCCAGAGAGAAGAAATCCAGCTCCACCCACCAGAACACCAACACAAGCTTCTCTAACCAGGGAACCTTGACAAGTCACCCGTCCAACCCCACACGCAGTGGGGAAACTACATAATAAACAGAACTCCACAAATGGCCAGAAGAGGGAAAGGCCACCCCAAGCAAAGCAATATAAGCAAGATGAAGAGGCAGAGAAATACCCAGCAAGTAAAGGAACAAGATAAATGCCCACCAACACAAACAAAAGAGGAAGATATAGGGAATCTACCTGATAAAGAATTTCGAATTTTGGTGGTGAAAATGATTCAAAATCTTGAAAGCAAAATGGAGTTACAGGTAAACAACCTGGAGAAAAGGATTGAGAAGATGGAAGAAAGGTTTAATAAGGACTTAGGGGAAATAAAAAAGAGTCAATATACAATGAATAATGCAATAGATGAGATCGGAAACACTCTGGGGGGAACAAACAGTAGGATAACAGAGGCAGAAGACAGGATAAGCGAGCTAGAAGATAGAATTGTAGAAATAAATGAAACAGAGAGGAAAAAAGAAAAACAAACTAAAAGAAATGAGGACTATATTAGAGACCTCTGGGACAATGTTAAATGCTCCAACATTCGAATCATAGGAGTCCCAGAAGAAGAAGACAAAAAGAAAGACCATGAGAGAATACTTGAGGAGATAATAGTTGAAAACTTCCCTAAAATGGGGAAAGAAATAAGCACCCAAGTCCAAGAAACCCAGAGAGTCCCCAACAGGATAAACCCAAGGCGAAATACTCCAAGACACATATTAATCAAATTAACAAAGATCAAACACAAAGAACAAATATTAAAAGCAGCAAATAACACACAAGGGGATTCCCATAAGGATAACAGCTGATCTTTCATCAGAAACTCTTCAGGCCAGGAGGGAATGGCAAGACATACTTAAAGTGATGAAAGAAAATAACCCACAGCCCAGACTACTGTACCCAGCAAGGATCTCATTCAAATATGAAGGAGAAATCAACAGCTTTACAGACAAGCAAAAGCTGAGAGAATTCAGCATCACCAAACCAGCTCTCCAACAAATGCTAAAGGATCTTCTCTAGACAGGAAACACAGAAAGGGTGTATAAACTCGAACCCAAAGCAATAAAGAAAATGGCTACGGGATCATACTTATCAATAATTACCTTAAACGTAAATGGGTTGAATGCCCCAACCAAAAGACAAAGGCTGGCTGAATGGATACAAAAACAAAACCCCCATATATGTTGTCTACAAGAGACCCACCTCAAAACGAGGGACACATACAGGCTGAAAGTGAAGGGCTGGAAAAAGATATTCCACGCAAATAGAGACCAAAAGAAAGCAATACTCATATCAGATAAAATAGACTTTAAAACAAAGGCTGTGAAAAGAGACAAAGAAGGAAACTACATAATGATCAAAGGATCAATCCAAGAAGAAGATATAACAATTACAAATATTTATGCACCCAACATAGGAGCACTGAAATATGTAAGACAATTACTAACAAGTATGAAAGGGGAAATTGACAACAATGCAATAATAGTGGGAAATTTTAATACCCCACTTACATCTATGGATAGATCAACTAAACAGAAAATTAACAAGGAAACAAACTTTAAATGATACAATAGACCAGTTAGACCTAATAGATCTCTATAGGACATTTCACCCCAAAACAATGAATTTCACCTTTTTCTCAAGCGCACACGGAACCTTTTCCAGGATAGATCACATCCTGGGCCATAAATCTAGCCTTGGTAAATTCAAGAAAATTGAAATCATTCCAAGCATCTTTTCTGACCACAGTGCAGTAAGATTAGATCTCAATTATGGGAGAAAAACTATTAAAAATGCCAACATATGGAGGCTGAACAACACACAGCTGAATAACGAACAAATCATAGAAGAAATCAAAAGAGAAATCAAAATATGCATAGAAATGAATGAAAATGAAAACACAGCAACCCACAACCTCTGGGACACTGTAAAAGCAGTGCTAAGGGGGAAGTTCATAGCAATACAGGCACACCTCAAGAAACAAGAAAAAAGTCAACTAAATAACCTAACTCTACAGCTAAAGAAACTAGAAAAGGAAGAAATGAAGAACCCCAGGGTCAGTAGAAGGAAAGAAATCGTAAAAATTAGGGCAGAGATAAATGCAAAAGAAACAAAAGAGACCATAGCAAAAATCAACAAAGCCAAAAGCTGGTTCTTTGAGAAGGTAAATAATAGCCAGACTCATCAAGAAACAAAGGGAAAAGAACCAAATCAATAAAATTAGAAATGAAAATGGAGAGATCACAACGGACAACACAGAGATACAAAGGATTATTAGAGAATACTATCAGCAATTATATGGCAATAAAATGAATAACCCGGAAGAAATGGACAAATTCCTAGAAAAGTACAACTTTCCAAAACTGAACCAGGAAGAAATAGAAAATCTGAACAGACCCATCACAGGAACTCAGAAATCTTCCAGCAAACAAAAGCCCAGGTCCAGACGGCTTCACAGCTGAATTCTACCAAAAATTTAGAGAAGAGCTAACACCTATTCTACTCAAACTCTTCCAGAAAATTGCTGAGGAAGGGAAACTTCCAAACTCATTCTATGAGGCCACCATCACCCTAATCCCAAAACCTGGTAAAGATCTCACAAAAAAAGAAAACTACAGGCCAATAACACTGATGAACATAGATGCAAAAATCCTTAACAAAATTCTAGCAATCAGAATCCAACAACACATTAAGAAGATCATACATCATGACCAAGTGGGCTTTATCCCAGGAATGCAAGGATTCTTCAATAACCGCAAATCAATCAATGTAATACACCACATTAACAAACTGAAAAATAAAAATCATATGATTATCTCAATAGATGCAGAGAAAGCCTTTGACAAAATTCAACATCCATTTATGATACAAAACCTCCAGAAAGTCGGAATAGAAGGGACATATCTCAACCTAATAAAAGCTATATATGACCAACCCACAGCAAACATTATCCTCAATGGTGAAAAACTGAAAGCATTTCCCCTAAAGTCAGGAACAAGACAAGGGTGCCCACTCTCACCACTACTATTCAACATAGTTCTGGAAGTTTTGGCTACAGCAATCAGAGCAGAAAAAGACATAAAAGGAATACAAATTGGAAAAGAAGAAGTAAAACTTTCACTGTTTGCTGATGACATGATCCTCTACACAGAAAACCCTAAAGACTCTCCCAGAAAACTACTAGAGCTAATCAATGAATACAGTAAAATCAACACACAGAAATCCCTTGCATTCCTATACACTAATAATGAGAAAATAGAAAGAGAAATTAAGGAAACTATTCCATTCACTGTTACAACAAAAAGAATTAAATACTTAGGAATATATCTACCTAAGGAAACAAAAAACTTGTACATAGAAAACTATAAAACACTAGTGAAAGTAATCAAAGAGGACACTAATAGATGGAGAAATATACCATGTTCGTGGATTGGAAGAATGAATATTGTAAAAATGAGTATACTACCCAAAGTAATTTATACATTCAATGCAATCCCTATCAAGCTACCAATGTATTTTTCACAGAACTAGAACAAATAATCTCACAATTTGTATGGAAATACAAAAAACCTCGAATAGCCAAAGCAATCTTGAGGAAGAAAAATGGAACTGGGGGAATTAACCTGCCAGACTTCAGGCTCTACTACAAAGCCACAGTCATCAAGACAGTATGGTACTGGCATAAAGACAGAAATATAGATCAATGGAACAAAATAGAAAGCCCAGAGATAAATCCACGCAGCTATGGACACCTTATCTTTGACAAAGGAGGCAAGAATATAAAATGGAGAAAAGACAGTCTGTTTAACAAGTGGTGCTGGGAAAGCTGGTCAGCCACTTGTAAAAGAATGAAGCTAGAACACTTCCTAACACCATACACCAAAATAAACTCAAAATGGATTAGAGAGCTAAATGTAAGACCAGAAGCTATAAAACTCCTAGAGGAGAACGTAGGCAAAACACTTTCCGACATAAATCACAGCAGGATCCTCCAAGACCCACCTCCCAGAATATTGGAAATAAAAGCAAAAATAAATGGGACCTAATTAAAATCAAAAGCTTCTGCACAGCAAAGGAAACTATAAGCAAGGTGAAAAGACAGACTTCAGAATGGGAGAAAATAATAGCAAATGAAGCAACTGATAAAGGGTTAATCTCCAAAATATACAAGCAGCTCCTGCAGCTCAATTCCAGAAAAGTAAATGACCCAATCAAAAAATGGGCCAAAGAACTAAACAGACATTTCTCCAAAGAAGACATAAAGATGGCTAACAAACACATGAAAAAATGCTCAATACTCCTCATAATCAGAGAAATGCAAATCAAAACCACAATGAGATACCATTTCATACCAGTCAGAATGGCTGCTATCCAAAAGTCTACATGCAATAAATGCTGGAGAGGGTGTGGAGAGAAGGGAAGCCTCTTACACTGTTGGTGGGAATGCAAACTAGTACAGCCACTATGGAGAACAGTGTGGAGATTCCTCAAAAAGCTGGAAATACAACTGCCATATGATCCATCAATTGCACTCCTGGGCATACACACCGAGGAAACCAGAATTGAAAGAGACACATGTACTCCAATATTCATTGCAGCACTGTTTATAATAGCCAGGACATGGAAGCAACCTAGATGTCCATCTGCAGACGAATGGATAAGAAAGCTTTGGTACATATACATAATGGAGTATTACTTAGCCATTAAAAAGAATACATTTGAATCAGTTCTAATGAGGTGGGTAAAACTAGAGCCTATTATACAGAGTGAAGTAAGCCAGAAAGTAAAACACCAATACAATATACTAACGCATATATATGGAATTTAGAAAGATGCAAATGATAACCCTGTATAAGAGATAGCAAAAGAGACACAGATGTATATAACAGTCTTTGGGACTCTGTGAGAGAGGGTGAGTGTGGGATGGTTTGGGAGAATGGCATTGAAACATGTATATTATCATATGTGAAACGAATCGCCAGTTCAAGGTCGATGCATGTTACAGGATGCTCGGGGCTGGTGTGCCGGGATGACCCAGAGGGAGGATAAGGGGAGGAGGGAGGTGGGAGGGTGGTTCGGGAGGGGGAACTCATGTACACCCAGGGTGGATTCATGTCAATGTATGGCAAAACCAACCAATATAATATTGTAAAATAAATAGCCTCCAATAAAAATAAAAATTTAAAAAAATCAATGTTTAAAAAAAAAAGAAAGCATCATATAGTTAGCAATCCCCAGATGAGCTGTGTTTAGTCATGGCATCACTAGAGTACATGTGAAATCAGCTTATAATATTTCTATTGTAGAAACTGAAAAGTATTCTTATGACATTTGCAAGTGAAATCCATTGGCTATATCAAATATGTATTTCTTCCTGTATTAGTTAAAGAAACATTGATCAAAATGTTTCTAATCTTCAAGAGGCTCCGAAGCTCCTTCCAACTTGTGCTACTGTGTCTTCAACACATGGTTTCCAAGGTTACCATGGCAAGGCAAAGAATGTGAGATTCTCATTATAGGTGTGTGCCATCCTTGGATGTTGCTTCTATCAGTCTTTCCCACACTACACTGGCCAGATGAGAATCAACGTGTGTACCATATTCATGTTACTGAATCCAAGCTTGGTCTGCTTGCCACACAATAGGCCAATAATCAGGAGATGAGATGCTGAGGCAAGAAATGGCAACTTTAATTGGAAAGTCAGGAGTCTGAGAAGATGGCAGGTAGGCTAGGGCCCTAGGGTACTATCTTATGGGGTTTGGATGCCAGTTTATTTTATAGGACAGAGAGCAGGAGGAGATGAGGAAGTTAAATAAAAAGGCAATTCAGTTCAGTTCAGTCGCTCAAATTAGTCTTGCAAAATATCTCTTGGCTTGGCCAGGTTTGGGGAGGGGATGTGGTAATTTCTTCTTTTCTGAAACTATTCATAGGTGGGCAGGGTCAGAATTTCTCCCTGTGGGCTGAACAAAGGAACTTTAACATTCAGACAGAGTGACAGGTTCCTCAAGACAGGCCATTATATTCACTTACACATATAGATAGCATCCTTTCAGTGATTACAATAACAGAAAAAAATGAAAAGTAAGGGTGAAAGGAACAGATCCAGCATGGAGTTAGATTTTGCTCTTCCCTGTTACATTCAAAAGGAAAAAGCAACTGATGTGATGAAGAGCTCACTAGTCTCTGCCATAATCAAGTTAAATTCTTATTCATAATTTCTCTGTGGCTCTTAGTTCTAGTTCTATAAAATAATATCTCTCATTTCTCCCTTTATCCAAATTTCTGCTTTTATATTTTTTCCAACCTCTCTCTAAACTTTCCCTTTCTTTCCTTCAGTTCTCTTCTCTACTACCCCAAGTCACTGTGTTAGACATCAATCCCCTTTCTACTATGTCAACAACCCAACTTCCTGGTTCTGCCACAGCTACCCTGCCCTGTCTTCCATACCTGGCCAGTCCAATCTTCTGCTTTCTATACTTGTGTTCCACATGAAAAATACCACCACTACCACTACCAGAATCTACTTGGTCCTTATTAACCTGTTTGTGACCTCAGCCTATCTTAATAGTGCCATTTAACTGTCATTGATTGGTGTTCAGTTTATGTTTTCTTTCTTCATGGCAAATATTCCAAACCTTTATAATTTTCTTCATCTATTTAACCCTGCCTGTCTTAACTCAGAAAATAACTACATGTGATGTTCCGCACTTTCTACCTCTCAGTATATGTATTTGGCCCTGCTTTGTTTCCCAGGGCTTTTCTGATCAGCCTGCTCCTGGTCCTTAGTTCATTCTTTATTTTTTCTCCATTCTCCATGTGTTTCTTATCCCCACCTGCTGGTTTCTAATTCCCATTTGTTTTTCTCTCTGTGGAGATAAATTTTGATTCATCCTTCAAATTGCATGTGAAATATTATTTTAGTCCATTCTGGTTGCTGTAACAAAATCCCACAGGTTAGTTGGTGTAAACAAAGAAAATCATTTTTTTCCATATTTCTGGAGGCTGAGAAGTCAGGATGAGTGTCAGCAAGGTTGATTTCATATGAGGCCTCTTCTCTTGACTTGTAGGCAGCCATCATCTCACTATGTCCTTGTAGGATCTCTTTGTGTGACAAAGAGAGAAAGGAAAAAAACAAACAGACAAGATTTCTGGTGTTTTTTCCTAAAAGGGCACTAATCCTATAGAATCATGGCCCCAGCCTTGTGATCTCATTTAACGTTGTGTGCTCAGTTGTGCCCTACTCTTTTTGACCCCACAGACTGTAGCCTGCTAGGCTGCTCTGCCCATGGGGATTCTCTAGGCAAGAATACTGGAGTTGATGGCCGTGCCCTCCTCCAGGGGATTTTCCCAACCCAGGGACTGAACCCAGGTTACCCTCATTGCAGTTGGATTCTTTACCATCTGAGCTACCAGAGAAGCCCCACTTAACCTTAATTATGTCCTTAGAGATGCCATCTCTAATTATAGCCACATTAGAAGGTTACCTCATCATTGTTTGCAATTTCATCATAATAACCAATTGACTCCAGCCGTACACATGTGATCCTTGAAAATAATATGCAGGTCAAGAAGCAAGAGTTAGAACTGGACATGGAACAACAGACTGGTTCCAAATAGGAAAAGGAGTATGTCAAGGCTGTATATTGTCACCCTGCTTATTTAACTTATATGCAGAGTACATCATGAGAAACGCTGGGCTGGAAGAAGCACAAGCTGGAATCAAGATTTCCGGGAGAAATATAAATAACCTCAGATATGCAGATGACACCACCCTTACAGCAGAAAGTGAAGAGGAACTCAAAAGCCTCTTGATGAAAGTGAAAGAGGAGAGTGAAAAGGTTGGCTTAAAGCTCAACATTCAGAAAACTAAGAGCTTGGCATCTGGCCCCATCACTTCATGGGAAATAGATGGGAAAACAGTGGAAACAGTGTCAGACTTTATTTTTCTGGGCTCCAAAATCACTGCAGATGGTGATTGCAGCTATGAAATTAAAAGATGCTTACTCCTTGGAAGGAAACTTATGACCAACCTAGATAGCATATTAAAAAGCAGAGACATTACTTTGCCAACAAAGGTCCATCTAGTCAAGGCTATGGTTTTTCCAGTGGTCATGTATGGATGTGAGAGCTGGACTGTAAAGAAAACTGATCACCAAAGAATTGATGCTTTTGAACTGTGGTGTTGGAGAAGACTCTTGAGAGTCCCTTGGACTGCAAGGAGATCCAACCAGTCCATTCTAAAGGAGATCAATCCTGGGTGTTCATTGGAAGGACTGATGCTAAAGCTGAAACTTCATTACGTTGGCCACCTCATGCAAAGAGCTGACTCACTGGAAAAGACTGATGCTGGGAGGGACTGGGAGCAGGAGAAGGGGACGACAGAGAGAGATGACTGGATGGCATCACCGACTCGAAGGACGTGAGTTTGAGTGAACTCTGGGAGTTGGTAATAGACAGGGAGGCCTGGCATGCTGTGATTCATGGGGTTGCAGAGTCAGACATGACTGAGCGACTGAACTGAACTTAACTGATAGACTATCTTCGTATGTTCAAGTTCAACATATACATTTTGGAAGTATACAAATGCTCAATCCATCATGATCATCTTGATCTTCACCTTAACATTGAAGCATTCTTTGAAATGACCCAGGCTGAATCTCTGCCCTTATTAATTTTAATATTATGTTAAACTGTCGTAATTCTCTTTAAAGTAAATTTCTAATATGTTCTGTTTGGACCATGAGCTAGATAGAGAAAGAAAGCATATCTTCGTCATCTTTAAATCATGTCTATTACCTAGCACAGAGTCTAAACTAGAAGAGGTGCTTAATTGTTTTTTTTTTTTTTTTAATTAAACCACAAGATCCTGTAAGGTCAACTACATGATCAAAGAAACATTAAATTATGATGCATGTATTTTAAAAGTAAGAATGATATATTTAATTTGAATTGTTTTGTAATTGATTCCCTATATATAGGTCATATACTCATTCTTTAATGGAATGCTTAATTCAATTTGGTTCTATGATCATTTAAAGAAAATAGCATTTGCAAATATCAGATTGAGAACATATGTAAATTCCTAAGAACAGAAATAGAAAGATTAAAATATATGGGTCTTTGAGCTTGTATATCCCAAAGAGCTACTAACATAAAACTATTGCTAGATTTGGAAGCTTATCATGAGTTGAGCGCAGTATCTAGAGTTACAGCTATTTCTTTCAAGAGGTGTGGATATTTTAAGCATATGTTTTAAGGCCTTAAACTCTATTCTTTCGTTGTCATTGTTTTAGTCCTGATTTGATTCAAATATTTTTTTTTCACAAATTACATATTGGAATTGTAGATTAGACTTTTTAAGCATGCTGTTTGTGATTTTTCTTACTAGTTCATCAACCCCACAGTTGTCAGAAAGGCATTTTCACATGAAATTTAATTTCTGCAATGAAGGTTGAAAAATTATCTTGTTTCATCAATGAGGGAAACTACCATGTTTCTCCATCCCTGTTTTCTGTAACAGCAAAATAATCTCTTGAATTATCTCTATAAAATATTTTTCATTGTTCTGGCAATGATCTGGCTCCATCCCTTGATAGGAAATAGGGCATGTGTGGCTAGATATCTGGAGGAATATGTTTACCAATAAATTATCTTCCAAGGTTTTGACACCACCATCAGTTATGCCAGATGCAAATCATTTACTCTCTGTCAGTTTAAATACACAGTCTTGTTTGGATGGCTTAAATCTATGCTGGCACCAAACTACAGCAAGCAATATTGCTCAACTTTTAGGTTGAAAGCATAGACAAATGTATACAGTGCCAGAACATGGAAATAGTACTGTACATACTGGATTTTGGTAAGTGTTACTTAATGTTTACATAGCATGAGATTGTCAAAGAAATAGTGACATTTCCTATTAAAGTAATATCCTTCCACAATATAGACACAATTCTTTGACATGGAGTTTTAAGAGGACGGTCATGTTCTATGTGGCCCACAACTCTGCCAGATCTCATGAAGACAAAAATGAAGCTTTGGGTAAATACCTTGGGGAAATGCCAAATGAAATCTTGGAATCTTGGAATTTAATAATAATGACTTCAGTGCTACAGTATTTCACAGAGTTCAGCATCATTTTTAGAGACTATGAACTGGTGGATGGCCTCAAGAGTAAAAAAGATCTAATTTTTCTTTATTCTTTTCTACTCATGAATTAAGGCAGATAATGATACCTAAAAAGAAGATTGTAAAGTAATTTGTTTCTTGGTTCTTGCCATGAAAACAGGTGAAGTAAATGAAGTTGACTCATTTTTCCACTTACTGAATAGGTATAATTTATATTTGGAGAAAATCACAGGAGCATTTAATAAAATATCCTAGAGGAGAACAATAAGATTAAGATCTCATGTTACTGAGTTAGAAAACATGGATTTTAATATTAGTTTCACTATTTAATAGCAGTATTGACCTTTCTAAGCCTAAGTTTTCTAATCTATAGAATATGAAGGGTATTGCCTAACTTCTAATGGTGATGTGTTGATCTAAAGCATGTGGAGTATAAGCATATATGTATATATGTTTATAACAACTGGCAACTGTCACAAATATATATGAGGTCATAAGGACCATAATTAATTGAGCTGAGTAATCATGAAAGTCAATTGGCTTGAACCAGAGGGATGGGATGGGGAGGGAAGAGGGAGGGGGGTTCAAGATGGGGAACACATGTACACCCAGGGCAGATTCATGTCAATGTATGGCAAAACCAATACAATAACATAAAGCAATAAATTTAAAAAAGAAAGAAATAAAAGGAATTCTGCCTTCTCATGGATGGAACAAATCTTAACTTATTTAATAATCTTTGGTCTTCTTTGACACTGATCTTTTCTTCCCAGTTAGATTTAAATTGTGTAATCACTCTTAAAATTTTTCTTAGAGGCAAGACTTAAAGACTATCCCAAGAACCAGCAATTAAAAAAAAATGTTTCTGACACAAAATAATTGTATTACTTAAACATTTTCATATGCTTTGGTATAAAATGGTGAAATAAAATAAATGACCATATAATTATATCAGAATCCATGTATTTATGGCTTAAGGCCATTTTGCTTTGCTTTGGTCTAGATAGTGTTTCTACTAGCTGCTTATCAAAGAGGAGAGTGTTTCTTAATCAGGGGAGACTTTTTCCTTCAGGAACATTTGGCAATATCTGGAGATATTTTTGATTTTCATGACTGTGTATAATGAGGGGTGCTACCAGGATCTAGTGGATATAGACTAAGGATGCTGTAAACATCTAACAATACCAAGGACAGTACCTACAATAAATTCAGTCAGTCTCAGTTCAGTTGCTCAGTCGTGTCTGACTCTTTGTGACCCCATGAACCACAGCATGCCAGGCCTCCCTGTCCATCACCAACTCCTGGAGTTTACCCAAACTCATGTTTGAGTCAATGATGCCATCCAACCATCTTATACTCTGTCGTCCCCTTCTCCTCCTGCCCTCAATCTTTTCCAGCATCAGGGTCTTTTCAAATGAGTCAGCTCTTCACATCAGGTGGCCAAAGTATTGGAGTTTCAGCTTCAACATCAGTCCTTCCACTGAACACCCAGGACTGATCTCCTTTAGGATAGACTGGTTGGATCTCCTTGCAGTCCATGGGACTCTCAAGAGTCTTCTCCAACACCACAGTTTAAA
The DNA here is from genome assembly GCF_049115385.1 of Moschus berezovskii. Taxonomy (NCBI): domain Eukaryota; kingdom Metazoa; phylum Chordata; class Mammalia; order Artiodactyla; family Moschidae; genus Moschus; species Moschus berezovskii. The sequence goes on along the minus strand of NC_142461.1, from coordinate 88,293,163 downwards.
AGCATCAATTCTTCGGCACTTAGCTTTCTTTATAGTCCAACTCTGACATTCATACATGACTACTGGAAAAACCATAGCCATGACTAGATGGACCTTTGCTGGCAAAGTAATGTCTCTGCTTTTTAATATGCTGTCTAGGTTGGTCATAACTTTCCTTCCAAGGAGTAAGTGTCTTTTAATTTCATGGCTGCAATCACCATCTGCAATGATTTTGGAGCCCCCCAAAATAAAGTCAGCACTGTTTTCAATGTTTCCCCATCTATTTGCCATGAAGTGATGGGACCAGATGCCATGATCTTAGTTTTCTGAATGTTGAGCTTAAACCAACTTTTTCACTCTCCTCTTTCACTTTCATCAAAAAGCTCTTTAGTTCTTCTTCACTTTCTGCCATAAGGGTGGTTTCATCTGCATATCTGAGGTTAGCTAAATACCAGTAGTACTACTATTGAGAAACTCACTTCTACTAGATTTATATGATACAGTGATTTGAATTTTCTCATTTCAGATCTAGTAGAAGTCTGATTTAAAGATACTGGAATATATTTGAGCACATTTTCAGCACCATACACAGGTGACATATTTCAAGAGGAAGGGTGAATTGAAAATTGTTCAGTCATGTTCCACTGTTTGCGACCCCATAGACTATACAGTTCATGGAATTCTCCAGGCCAGAATACTGGAGTGGGTAGATTTTCTGAACATATGGGGGTATAATATTTTATAACTTAAATATTCCTGGTAGGAGAGGAATGTCATATACCTGTTGATAGATTATTTTATGCAGTCAGGATGCATATTTTCATTTGAGCCAGCAGAAAAAATATTTTCTAAATTGAGCCTTGACTCATATCATTTAGTAACTTGAAACAAGAGAGGATCAAGGGATCCATCTATCTTTTCATTTTACAAAAGAGAAAACTATGAGATAAAGAGTCTCAGCAACTTTCCCAAGTTGCTTTGTTGTATGCAGAATTAGGGGCATATTTCCAGTCCAGTAAATTAATTAACAATATTTTTAATACTATCATTCATTATAAAAACATTTAAGTTTATTGCACATTATTCATTGAAATTTGTTTCTCTTCGCCACCAAACTCACACTTACATCTCTTTTTGTATGATTCCCTGCCCCCCTTCTTTCAGGTCAGTAGAGCTAACAGTATAAAACCTTAATTTGATACCTTTCCCAAAAACCTTCCATGGGTTTTTATGCCAAATCTGACTCCCACAGATTTAAGAGGTGTAGAAAAGCTGGATTAAGCTGTCTCAGATTGGCTTAAACTTCCATTTGGCCAGAGTGTGAAGGAGTCTATGCTACAGAGTTCCTCCATCTCCAGAGGAAAAGCTCTTCTCAATTATGCTGGTTTAACTTACAGGGACTTTAGTGATCCACAAAACAAGTAGAATATAAAATACACATCTTAAGCTCAGTTTGAAAAGGCCTGTGCTTTCAATAACAAAACTCACAGTGACAGTGATGTATGGTTTTCTTTATGAGACCTGAAAACTGATGGATATGTGATCTTATAAGTGCTTAGACAAACTAATGCACATAATTATATTTTCCATTTGAAGTCTATTGCTAGGCATTCTAATACAATATCATTAGTTGAAATGGCCACGATGATACAGCTTGGGCAGTTTGTCACAGTAATTACAGGGTGATTATTTTTGACTGGAATAAAGATTTCAGTTTTAGTATGGTGGAAAGCATCATCACAAATTACAAACAGTCTTAGAAAATAATAATAAAACTTTAAGATTTTAATGCATTTTGCGGTGTCATTCTAAAATAATTTCTCGTTAAGGAAAATGTCCATAAATTGGCTAAGTAAATTATTTTTAAAGAGATTAAAATATGACTTTGCCAAAAGGATCCCACTTATCTCATTAATGGTTCCTATGTATAAAAATGTCAACATTAGATAAAATTTGACTGTGGTAAATAAGGCTTATGTCATAATTAACAACCTTTAAAGAAAGGATTTTTTTACGCAGACACAAAAGTATGGCATTTATCTTCACTATTTTCAGAATGGTTGATTAAAGTAGACAATGTCCTAACATCTGTATTGAAAACTATATTAATCAATTGATTAATCATGCAACATTAATCAAAGCCTCCCTAAGTGTTTTAGTATCTGAGCAGCTCTTAGTATTTTCTATCAGATCCCTTTTAAGGTGTCCATTAAAAAGATTAAATTTGGGTGGTAAATATTGAGGGGTTGTGGAACTTGTGGCTTCTCACTGGAAGGTCATAGTCATGGCTCATTAGTGCTACTTTTAATGGGATAAGAAGCAAAAGTTTTGAATATGTGACTAGATCAATTAATCAGTTCTGCAGTTGACTCATTCCAGTAAGCAGTTTAGTATTTGCCGAATCGGCACCATGGCCATCTGGTCGATTTGTCCCTCTGTGTGTTGGTTTAAACCAAAGAATACTTTTTGCTTAAAGATTTTAAATTGAATAGCCAATACACTGATGCAGAAACTGCTACTCAATAAATTGGTTCATAGAAACTAGTCAAAAGTCAGCCTTCATTATTAAGAATGTATTTAAACGATCTAAGTTGTCCTGCACAAGTATAAAACTTCCTGTTGTTGGAGTGAATTGTTCACAATTAGATGAATTATTTTGGTGCTTAGTGAGATGTATTTGAACTTCATAGTGCACTCGCAAACTTACTAATCAACTGTAAATTTCCAGGTTGGTGATTTGTAATTGGCTAGTTCTTAGATTTCCAAATTCTTTTAAATGTACTATTAGTTAGGCAAATTTGTACAGGTAATGTGGAGAATTCAGTATCAAATACAAACAGAAAATTACTTAATTTAGTTCAGAGGAGGAAATTACAATAAACAACTGTTTGCCAATAAATAAAATTATTTGTTATATTTTCAGAAGGCACTGCTCTGTTATCTTTTGTGTCCTCTATCTTTCTAATTGTAAAAAGAAACCCTTTGCACTATACCCATTTATTTTCATGATTTTATAATAGGAAAAGAGTAGTAATCTCTGCTAACTGTTTTGATCTTATAACCCTTTTTGTTTACTTGATGGGGAATGGTTAATTTTCTTTCTGCTATTAAATAAATGATCGTAAAGACGTTCATTGAAATTATCTTGTCACTTTTTTCTAGAAACAATTTCTGCAGCTTTTCAAACATAATCCAAACCTATAGGCATTTGTAAACATGGTACTGCCCATCTGTTTTTCCCTGCTGTTGCCTGAGGATAGATTATCTTGACAAGACAGTTCTCAGAGTTTGTGCAAGGGACTTTATGATTTGGGCAATGTCTAGCTATTGTTGTTGTTTTGTTGTTTTTTCCAGCAAAATGATTAGGTGGTAGTTTTGATATTTGCAAATATATCCTGAAGCTTTAACAATAGAAATACATATCTACTTTAGTTATCTAAGCTAAATTTAAATGTATACCTAAGATCTTCAATCTCAAATGATGCTTTTTCTTTTCTTTGCCAGTTGCTTAGAATGAACACAGATACTTTATTGCATATGATCAAGATGATGATCCAAAAAGATGATGGTTGGGAGAAAAGGAATGTCTAATCTCTTCATTACTCTTTTGAATAAAGTTGTCTACAGAGGAGAGACATTTACTGTCAGTTACCTTTATAATGAATTGTTCAATCACACAATTTCTAAAGGAATAATTTTCAAGTAGATTTTTATTTAGTGGTTAGTATTACAGAATGAGAAAATTTAGTTAATTCACTTTGCTTCCCTAAGTTGATCAAACAAGTGCATTACTTTCTTACTTTTCTGAGTTCTTTGTTATCAGCGGAATAACACTTAGAAGAAAGCTAAGGAATAAAAATCTAATTATGAAAAATATTATTAAAAATTGGTTTCTGTTAACATCTACAATCTACATTATAATTATAAATATGTGTTTTTATATGAAATATCACAATAATATTCTTAGCTGACAAATATTTCAGTCTCTTCAGGTACCCACCAAATACTATAAACCTTTATTTCAGTTCATTACCAAATAATTACATGAAAAAAAAATGTCTAAAAATAATCAGAAATACATTTGGTTATGTCTCTGTGTATATATTGTTTCATATATCAGTTATATCTCATTTTGCTATTGATGTGAAGCTTGCTTGATTTCTTCGGAGAAAGAAACATAATCTGCATAATTCCCATTAGTTCTTTGTTGGGCAAATACATTTTGATATTCTATAGGAGGTTGGTTTGTAGCTAATCATTTTTGTACTTTGCAGCAAGTGTTGCTGCTATATTGAAAAAAAAAAAAGTACATGTTTTGGAAATTATAGGTATAATTTAGCCATAAAACAGCTAAGTTCCAATTTCCTCAATTCATTAGGAAGCAGAGGAAATACAGTTAGTTGATAATAAGATCATTGTTTTGTTACCTAGGTCAACTTTTATACTATTCAGAAAGCATTTTAGAGACAGATGTGTTTTGGATGTTGTGCTTGTGATGCGAAAGAATTACATGACATCATAGACTCAGAAGGAAATTCCTTTACTGCTTTGGGGTAACTTTAGAAAGGGCACTATTACGACAGACATAAGCACTGTATGTTGGAAACATTTTGGTTTGTGGGGTTTGACTAGGATTTAAATGTTAAACATTTGATTTGAAGTTTTGTTTAAAAGTAGATTTCAAAAACACACAATTTTATGATTGCAAGGGTGGACTATTAGTGATTAAGAGTAGAAACACCTTTGTTGTTTATCCTACTCAGAACTTGGAGTGTGATCTATGAAAGTAACAGGACCTCTTGTCTCTTCATTTTTAAGAGAAGTGATATGACAGATGTATCTGTCTAATAGTTATGTGGGAGAATCAATGATATAAAACGATTGATATCTCTCTGAAACTGTCAATTGTCAAAGAAATGTAAATTTGTATTATTGTTCTGTTATTAATCAGGCCCTTTATGTCATGGTTAGAACATTGCTCACTCAGTTTAAGGCTCCGTTTCTGAAATCATATTGCCTAAGTTCTTGACAACTTTCCTCTTTTGCTTATTGACTGCAGACTTGATTGAATGACTCATTTTCCCCATTTGTAAAACAGATGATGATGATAATGTCTAAATCCTTAGGTAATTGGGAAGACTGCTACTGCTGCTAAGTCGCTTCAGTTATGTCCGACTCTGTGTGACCCCATTGACAGCAGCCCATCAGGGTCCCCCGTCCCTGGGATTCTCCAGGTAAGAACACTGGAGTGGGTTGCCCTTTCCTTCTCCAATGCATGAAAGTGGAAAGTGAACGTGAAGTTGCTCAGTTGAGTCCGACTGTTAGCGACCCCATGGACTGCAGCCCACCAGGCTTCTCTGTCCATGGGATTCTCCAGGCAAGAGTACTGGAGTGGGCCATCATTGCCTTCTAATTGGGAAGACTAAATAAATTAATACAAGGAAAACTCTGAGAGCATGAGCAGAAAAGCTGTTTTTACTGCTTTTGTTATTGCTGTTGTTATTATTCATTTATAATCCAGCTATAAATGAGTAACCATATTCTGTTTCATTCAACTTCTTGTGATGTAAGCTTGAGTCAGAGACAAAAGTAAAACTGTGAAAATGGGCTCCCCAAATGTTTTTAAAACATAATTCTTATTTATATAGAGAAGACTTAACTATCTTTTCAATAACAGAGGCCTCAAAAGAAAAATGGAAATGTGAAGTGAAATTTATCTTTACTGTTCCAGAAAATATATAATTTCCCCTCTAAACATTCAGTGAGTAGGTTTGTTTCCTGGGCAATAACTTACTGAATAATAAGGACAGTTCTTTGTGGCTCATATTTGTAAATGAAAGTGAATTTTTTTTTTCTTTTTGAAAGGTTCCGATTATAGTCAAAACCATACTATATATACAAGGTGGGTGGACTAAGAAAAGTGAAACTTGGTTAAGGGTTGATTCTGACTAAATGCAGTCACCTCATTAGCTATAGATGTCTGGTCTATCCACACCTGACTTTCTGCTGAGATAGAGAGTTCAGTAATCTTGTTTACTGTAGATACCCATGGATTTATCTTCCCACTAGTTAATTCTGCTAACATCCTCTGACCAAAGATATGACCTTCTATTTTCACTATGGTTCTTTGTATTTTCTTCAGTTTCAACATTAAATGATCATTTTCATTTCATTAAATGATTATTTTCAACATTAAGTGATCTGAAATTTCTTAAGACTAAAAATCAAAAATAATGGAAGGGATTGTTATGTTAAATATGTTTTGTTTTTACTCCTGAATCAATTTTTTTTCTCCTAGCAGTTTGCACATTCAATGTTCAATGTACTTGAGTCAAGAGAGTTAGTGGTTCTTCTCGGAGTTAAATTTCCCAGGAGTGTGTGTATGTGTATATATCAGCTTTTATAAATCACATTTCAGCTTTCCACTGGAAAATAAACCTAACTTGTGTTTCCAGTTCTAAATAAGGGAATGTAGATTTAGTTTCACTCTTGATATCTACCCCCCATAATCCTATTGTGTAAAAACAAAGGGAGGAATAGAAACAGTGGACATGAGTAACTGGTCAAGGGATTATAGCTACAAGTAAGTAAGAAAATAATGGGCTTCCCTAGTGGCTCAGCAGTAAAGAATCTTCCTGCATTGTAGGAGACATGGGTTCAATCCCTAGGTCAGAAAGATCCCCTGGAGAAGGAAATGGAAGCCCACTTGAGTATCGTTGCCTGGAAAATCCCATGGACAGAGAAGCATCGCAGTCTACAGTCCCTGGGGTCACAAAAGAGTCACACATGACTTAGCAACTAAACAACAAATAAGAAAATAACTACCTCTTTGAAAATACACAGAGAAAGTTGCTGTCTAGTTTTCAGCAAGCAAGAAGAAAAACCTCACCTTTCTGGAAACTTGTATTTTTTTCACTGAGTCAAGGATGTGGAAGAAATATGAGATTCTAAAATACTATTCATATAATTACATTGCAATAGATAGTTATTAGGCTTTATCTGTTAAGATTTAGAAATAAAAATGTTTAGAAAGCTGTAGGAATAATACCATAGGTTTACTTATTTATTCTAATTTCTGAAATATTTAAGAATATATCTAAAATGTTCTTCATTGAGTTTGCAAACTCAAAGGAAACTGCAGATAATTAAAAACATTTTTCAAAATCTTTTCTGCAGCAGCTCTACTACACTCAACTTAGAAAAAAGACATCTTGTCATTTTTATCTATTTTAGTGTTAAAATATCAAAAAATATTCTAACAAAAATTTCCTCTTTTTATTAGGACACAAAATATTTGTTTAAACAAAAATCAGAGTTTTTAAAATGCTAATTCTTAGAAAGTTCTAAGCAATTAAGAGAGGTTTATGTTCTTAGTGACCACAACTATAGCTCAATTATAAATTATTTTTATTCTGTGAACATTTTTTCTTACAAATGTTGAAAAAAAATTATTAATGGACATTGTTCATTGTTCAGTTTCACATATAAGGTATCCTTTATAATTTTTGTAACAACTCTATTAATTGGAAGCAATATCTGCATTTTACACATACTTACAGTTAGGAATTCTGTTTATCAAGCACATATCATTTGATTCCAGAATCCTTGCTCTTGTCCATCTTAGCCCTTATGCTATAGTACAAGATAAACATATAAACATATAAGCTGTTGTAAAAATTGTAGTTTCCATGTAAAACTCATTAGTTTTATTGCAGATTATTATTGAGTGAAATTCTATTTATGACTATTTGTTTTCTTCCTCCAAATTGTGTCATTGTCTTCAAATGTTCTCAATACAATATGATTTACCTATTAAAAGGCATATATGTTATTTTCCCTAGAAATAAAAATTTTAATTTGTATTCTTCAGTCTAAGAAAAATCCTTAAGGAAATATTTATGTAAGTCACTTTATTAAATTTGATATTTTGACCATTCGGATTTAAAAAAATTCATATTGTATACTTATTCTGTTTCCATGAATAATTGCAAATTGTCTTATTCCTATATACCTTCATAGAAACATTGAGGTGTCTTTCTTCTTGTATTTTTTAGTTTTTTAAAATAATGATGACTACAACCCACAAATTAAATGAGATTATTACAGCTGAATTGAGGTGTACAAAGATATCCCATTGTAAGCAGCAATTTCTCTTATCAACTTTCCTTTACTACTCTCTGTGTATTTGTTTTTGATTGAAACATATAAAGTTAAATATGCAAAGAAACACTATCATTTTAACACCAGCCATGAGCCTACCTATGACAATATCATCAGCCAAACCTTTCTCATTTCTGATATCAATCTACTAAACGTTTGAAAGTTTATTTGTTAATTATTGCCTAGTAAAATTTTAATTTGTTCCCAAATTGCATGGTGAATACCGTTATTACAATTAAGTTTATATTAGAAATTGGCACTAGAGGGAGCTAAGTAATTGTATCATTTATGTGTTTGGGGGAAATTGAACATTCATTTAAAAACTTGTATTTTTTTCAGAACCTGCTGATTTTACAAATATGGCAGCTATGCCTCAGCAAATTATAAGCAATAATGAATTAGTTAATTTTCTTTAGTGAAAACTGCTATGGTAAGATTATTAAATTACTGTATTTCTACTTAGTGAAAGTAGCTACCAGTCAGTAAATTAGGACTTCTAGGACTCTTTAGGGAAAGGGATTATTATTATTACTATTATCCATGTTTATCATTATTTTGCTCCTAACAGAATTAAAATGCTCATAGTACCACGTTAAAATACAATATTGTATTCCCAAATTTATAGTTTGATAAGAAAATGGCCTTATTGAATAGGTTCACAGTGCAGATGAGAAAACAATTTTACTCTCATGGAATATTCTAGGAATTTAGTTGGTTTGATTACTTTAAACAACCAATTCGGTTTAACAAAGTATTTTCCCCCAGCAATCATAGCCTGCCATGATTGAGTAAAACTGTGATGTCTCCTACATTTATATGCACCTCTAAGATGAATTAAAGTCTGCTAAAAGACTCTGATGCTGGGAGGGCTTGGGGGCAGGAGGAGACGGGGACGACAGAGAATGCAATGGCTGGATGGCATCACTGACTCGATGGACATGAGTTTGAGTGAACTCCGGGAGTTGGTGATGGACAGGGAGGCCTGGCATGCTGTGATTCATGGGGTCGCAAAGAGTCGGACACGACTGAGCAACTGAACTGAACTGAACTGAAGGTGTGTAAAGCTAAAAGCAGCAGGATGCTTTATTTACATAAATGAAAGAGCTAAAGAACAAATGCATAATTCTATACGTTTTGCTTGTATGAAGTCAATATTGTGGGAAGCAAATAGGAAATTTTATTCTCCCCATGTCATCATTTAGGCACTTAGGCAATCTCTGCCAAAAAGTCACACACTTTATATGTCCTTTTAAACGAGCATATCGTTTTACAGATAATTATGTGGAAAGTTGATTTTTTTCACAGTCTTATGAGGGAAAAATATGGTTTGAATGATAAAATTAAACGAGGTTGTATTTGCATTCCATTCTACTCTGAAAATACAATGATGTAGAAAATGTTGAAATAAAATAATAATCTTTTATGATCTCTTAGCTAATTTTTAGTTATAAATTTGAATTGATACACCAGTGATCAAAGGGAAGTTGTTGCTTTTTTTTGTTGGGCCAAATGAAGAAACTCTCTATTTTAACCTATGCTTAGGTTAATTTTAATATAAAGGTGAATTTTAGGGAAAATAAATGGAAAGTAGAGAAAATTTACAACAAGGCAATATACTATTTGATAAACCATATAATTGATTTTTTCCCTGTTTGCTTCTTATGTATTTCTCTTATGAAAATACAGTATTCCTTAAATTTTATATTTTATTTTTACAGTTTGAATAAGTAGTGTACTCTCTCTCTCAAAGGAATGTTATAATCAAGGTTAGCCTTACAAATGAGGTTAGTAAGTGATATTTCAAAGAGAAGATTTGTGGGGGGCAGGGGCAGTGGGAAGGCAACTTGTATACTGAATGAAACTAGGCCATTTTCTGATCTCTAAATTCATGTTTGACAAACTTGAACATACATACTAATTATCTGACGAGTTCTTAAAATGCAGATTCTAATTCAGAAGATCTGGACTGTGAATTTTAAAGAAGCTTCCTCTCACTGTCTATAGTCCACAGTTCCTATATCAATAATCTTTACTTTCTTTAATCCTGATGCTTTCTGCTCTGAGTTAAAATAAGTATTTAGAGCAAAAGATAAGCAAAATTATAGAACAGAATCATGACCCTGATCCTGGAAAGCTGAGGTGCCGACTGTAGTCATTCTTTTTATGAACTGCCTTAGATGCCTAGCACTGACCACATATGAGAGTAGTAATTCTGCAGGCATGGGGCCGTCTGCAATCATTCACATTGTCTAATAACAAACTTCCTTTGATTTCCATAATGTTATCTTTTAAGAATTTTAATAGCTTCAGTTTTTTTCTTTGGTATGGATAAATCCATTTCATAGAGAAGTGTGAGATCTAGGGAAAGAGCATGGCATAGCACATAGGACTGATTTGGAATCAGATTCATCTGGATTCTGACTCCAGCTTCGCCACTCATTAGGTGTTTATTCTTAAGAACTGTATTTAGCATTATTCATTATTGGTAAAATGGAGATAAATACTTACCTGCTAGTTTTGTTGTTTTGCTTGAATTTTGTCATTTCCTATTTGCTTGGCTTTAATCACTGAACATCTAGAATTTTGATATGTTTTATTCAGAGTAGACTATACATAGCAAAAGATCTGAAATAAAATATATCATATGTATTTTGAATTCATTATTCATATCCCTGTCACCCTGAACCATGTCATAGACACTGGTGATTTTCATAAAAGTGTTTTCTGATAAACTGCTTTTGAAAGTCTTATGACATCCATATACACATCTAATAGACTTCTTTACCCACCTAGCAATATTTTGCTTTAATCCACCAATTTCCCATCATGTCAAGCATTATACAGTTTTCAGTCAAGCTCAAGTTTTCCCAGAACTGAGAAAATGTTCTTCTCAAGTTTCTTCTTATGCTTTAGTTTTCCATTCATATGTTCTCCCCTCAGAGAGTGATTTGTCTTACCTAAATTATTTTCCTACCATGAATTATTGCTATTTTATTTTAGTGTCTCAAATATTCTCCTCAAAATGCTTATTTTAATAATTAGTAGATAGCAAGAGTATATGCAGCATTTTTTGAATATTTCTGTTTTTTATGCCGATATATCTATAGAACACAAGATATTGCACTGTACAGATCTGTACTCTAAATATTTTCTGCATGAACAAATGTGACTGAGGTTGTTTCTAGATTGAATGATTGGGGAGTGCTCTTAATTAATCTAGAAGTTTGAGAAAACAGCTTTTTTAGTTGAAAATAATTAGATACATATGAACAGCTGTACACTGAGATATAATTGATAATTAAGAAAGATGATTTCTAGACTTTTAAGTATTTAGAGTCCATAGCACTGGAGAGAAAAAAAAAATGGGAATGGAGGTAGCAATCTGGATAACAGAATCTGTGCTTTTATATAATTCTTGTTTGAGAAAAACAAGTTGATGAGATTTTTCTGGCTACAGTATCTTCTCAGCCTTATACTATATCTATTATTTATTTGACTGCTTGAATTTCTCACAACTTTAATTCTATGAGCTTCATGAGGAGTTACAATGACACATTTTTTTGTGTGATATTGAAAAGGAGCAGAGAACTGCAGATATTATGAAGATGTACAGTGTTAAAGGAAGATTTTCAAAAGGCCAAAAAGCATGACTTGACTTGTGCAAATATAGAAACAGTATGTGGCAAAGATTTTATTCAACTCATAATTAATGAAGGAACCAGTAAACTGTTGAAACTAGTTCAAGAACTATTTGAGCAGTCAGATATAAAGTAATGCTATAATACATTTGCAGATTATATATAAAACTGGCTAATGTCTTCCAGGGAATTATAATTTTGGGGTTTCCTGTTCCACCAAGCACGAATTGTTTGCATGTCTCTAGATAACAATACACAAGTTGACTTCTACCCATTAAGAATCATAAAACAGGCAGTCAATACAAAGTCAAATAATCTGATTTACAGTTGCATCAAAAAGAATATAATACTAAGAATAAACTTAGCCTGTAGAAGGCAAACAACCTGTAAATTGGAAAATAAATGACATAAATGAAAGAAATTGAAGAAAACACAAATAAATGGGAAAATATTCAACATTCCTGGATTAGAAGAATTAACATTGTTAAAATGTCTATGGTACCCAGACCAATCTACAAATTCAGTGCAATCTCTATCAAAATTCCAATGGAACATTTTTCACAGAAAGAAAAGTATTAAATGGTTTATGGAATAAGAGCCCTTAAATAGCCAAGGAAATCTTGAGACGAACAAGGCTGGAGGCATCATGCTCCCTCATTTTAAAATATATTACAAAGTTATAGTAATTAAAAGAGCATGGAATTGGCATAAATGCAGACACAAAGATCAATGGAACAGAAAAGAGAACTCAAAAATAAATCCATACAGGGATGATCATTTAATTTACTACAAAGGAACCAATACTATATAATGAGACAATGAAAGTCACTTCTATAAATAGTGTTTGGGTACACTAGACAGTCACATGAAAAAGAATGCAACTAGAATATTATCTTACATCATACACAGTTAATTCAAAATGGATTAAAGGCTTGAATATAGGACCTGAAATTATAAAGACTATCAAGAAAATGAAAAGGAAGTATATTGAATGGGAGAAAATCTTTGCAAATTATATAGCTGATAATAGACTAATAGCTAAAATACTTAAAGAACTTATAGAACTTAATGCAAAAAAGAAAAAGGATCAGTTTAAAAATGAGCAGATCTGAATAGATATTTTTCCAAAGAAAACATACAGGTACATGAAAAAATGGTCTATACTATTCATCAGTTCAGTTCAGTTCAGTCGCTCAGTCGTGTCCGACTCTCCGCGACCCCATGAATCACAGCACGCCAGGCCTCCCTGTCCATCAGCAACTCCTGGAGTTCACTCAAACTCATGTCCACAGAGTCGGTGATGCCATCCAGCCATCTCATTCTCTGTCGTCTCCTTCTCCTCCCGCCCCCAACCTTTCCCAGCATCAGAGTCTTTTCCAGTGAGTCAACTCGTCGCATGAGGTGGCCAAAGTATTGGAGCTTCAGCTTCATCATCAGTCCTTCCAATGAACATCCAGGATTGATCTCCTTCAGAATGGACTGGTTGGATCTCCTTGCAGTACAAGGGACTCTCAAGAGTCTTCTCCAGCACCACAATTCAAAAGCATCAATTCTTCAGCGCTCATCTTTCTTCACAGTCCAACTCTCACATCCATACATGACCACGGGAAAAACCATAGCCTTGACTAGACAGACCTTTGTTGGCAAAGTAATGTCTCTGCTTTTTAATATCCTATCAAGGTTGGTCATAACTTTCCTTCTAAGGAGTAAGCGTCTTTTAATTTCCTGGCTGCAATCTGCATCTTCAGTGATTTTTGAGCCCCAAAACATAAAGTTTGACACTGTTTCCACTGTTTTTCCATCTATTTCCCATGAAGTGATGGGACCAGATGCCATGATCTTTGTTTTCTGAATGTTGAGCTTCAAGCCAACCTTTTCACTCTCCTCTTTCACTTTCATCAAGAGCCTTTTTAGTTCCTCTTCACTTTCTGCCATAAAGGTAGTGTCATCTGCATATCTGAGGTTATTGATATTTCTCCCAGCAATCTTGATTTCAGCTTGTACTTCTTCCAGCCCAGCGTTCCTCATGATGTACTCTGCATATAAGTTAAATAAGCAAGCTGACAGTATATAGCCTTGACATACTCCTTTTCCTATTTGGAACCCGTTTGTTGTTCCATGTACAGTTCTGACTGTTGCTTCCTGACCTGCATACAGCCAGGGAAGTGCAAATCAGAACATTTAAGATACTACCTCACAACCTGTTAGAATGACTAGTATTAAAAAGTCTAGGTATAAATGTTGGCAAATATGTGGAGGAAGGGAGATTCTCTTGTACTGTTGAGAATATGTAAATTGACACAGCCACTATGGAAAATAATTCCTGAAAAACTGAAAACTAGAACTACTGATGATCCTGCAATTCCAGTTCTAGGTGTTTATCCAAAGGAAACAAAAGCATTAATTCAAAAAAATATATGCCTCTCCCTGTTAATTGCAACATTATTTACAATAGCCAAGATAGGGAAACAACCTAGGTGCCATCAATTAATGAATGGATAAGAAATACATATATATTTATATATATATAATCCCCACAAGTATATATAACTGAAATATATAATTATGTATAATTTAGATGGAAATTAATGGAAAATTATTTAACCACAAAAAGAGTGAAATGTTGCCATTTCAACAACATGGAAGGACCTCAAGGGCATTATGCTAAGTGAAATGTCGGAAAATATAATATTGCATGATCTCTCTTATATGTGGAATCTATGTCTATATCTGTATCTACATCTATATAAACTGAACTCATAGATACAGAGAACAGATTGGTAGTAGCCATAGGGGAGAGATAGAGGGTGGGAGAAATGGGTGAACTGCTTTTTTGCTATTGTTGTTAGATTGAATTTTCAAAAAGTGAAATGACTTAGGAGCTTATTAGTAATGCAGATCTCAGACTGCACCTCAGACCTACCAAATCCATATTTTGTAAGATTCATATGTATTTTAGAGTTTGAGAGTCACTGGTATTTTTAAAAACAAAAATGACAAAAACAAAAAATTTCACTGGATACTGGTTGGTGAAAAAAAAAAAAAAAAACAGATATAAGAGACACAAGAGACCAAAACACAAAAATCCTAGAATGGGTTATGTTTCCCTATATGTTGTACTAGCCAAGATGTTGTTCAAATGGAAAGCAATCAGCAGATGTTTTCAATAATAGAAAACTTGAGGGAGACAATACCCCTTCTTCTTGGAAAAATGTGACTTGAAAATGAAATCCTACCAAATAAGAGATGACTAAAACTAAAGGACGTGGAAAGGAAGAATTGTTTTTAAAAGATGAATTTATAAAATTAGAGCAAAGTAAGGAGGTAAAAAATGCTGTGGCAGGGCTATTTAACAAACATAAGGTCTGGGCTATGGATATATATGGGTTATCAAGTCAACTTATGAAGAAAATATTAGAGATATCAGGAAAAACTTCATCTTTCTACCTGCACTTTATGAAAAATAAATAAAAAGTCAAGATTATGATGCCAGAAAAACACATGGGATGTGTGTGTCCATATATATGTGTTGCCTATTTTCAAGTTTGGGGATAATTTTTCTGACAGGGTAAGGGGAAGAGTAGATTTCACAGATGGAAATAAATTTTGTGTATGTGAAAAACAGAGATATTAATAGTAATCAGTTGCATACCACTTTAGTATGATCTACAATTTAGATTTTTGGAATTCAGCATGTTTCTATAACTTGTAAGAAAATAGCAAACCAGACATATTTGACCAAAGCATTGAAAAAAATTGAAGGTAAACGGAATGTCTTTATATTTAAACTCAAGGGAGTTAAAAGTTTGGCTTGAAGCTCAACATTCAGAAAACAAAGATCATGGCACCTGGTCCCATCACTGCATGGGAAATAGATGGAAAAACAGTGGAAACAGTGTCAGACTTTATTTTTTGGGCTCCAAAATCACTGCGGATGCTGATTGCAGCCATGAAATTAAAAGACGCTTACTCCTTGGAAGGAAAGGTATGACCAACCTAGATAGTATATTAAAAAGCAGAGACATTACTTTTACCAACAAAGGTCTGTCTAGTCAAGGCTATGGTTTTTCCCATGGTCATGTATGGATGTGAGAGTTGGACTGTGAAGAAAGTTGATCGCCGAAGAATTGATGCTTTTGAACTGTGGTGTTGGAGAAGACTCTTGAGAGTCCCTTGTTCTGCAAGGATATCCAACCAGTCCATTCTAAAGGAGATCAACCCTGGGTGTTCATTGGAGGGACTGATGCTAAATCTGAAACTGCAATACTTTGGCCACCTCATGCAATGAGTTGACTCACTGGAAAAGACTCTGATGCTGGGAAAGGTTGGGGGCGGGAGGAGAAGGAGACGACAGAGAATGAGATGGCTGGATGGCATCACCTACTCTGTGGACATGAGTTTGAGTGAACTCCGGGAATTGGTGATAGACAGGGAGGCCTAGCATGCTGTGATTCATGGGGTCGCAGAGAGTCGGACACGACTGAGCGACTGAACTGAACTGAACTGAATTAATATAATGTAAATTCTTCCAAAAGAGATCTAAGACATTATTTATGAAGAAATTTCGTGAAATATATCTAGAGGCTCCAACATAGCCTAATTTAGTATTCTCTTAAGATGAAAAATATGCTTCAAAACTAGAATCATCTACATTAAGACACTTTCAATGACTCAATGCCTTTTTTGTTCTCTCAGTTTTTGCCATCTAGGCAGTTGAACTAGATTGCTTTTTCAATAAGAAATTGTTGACACTCTCAGACATTGATGCAGCATGTATCACTTAACATAATATGTCTAGAATAATAGGCGCCCTTAGTGACATGGTGATGGGCTTCCCAGTGGCTCAGTGGTAAAGAATCTACCTACCAAGCAGAATACATGGGTTTGATCCCTGGGTTGGAAAGATCTCCTGGAAAAGGAAATGGCAACCTACTCCAGTAATTCTTGCCTGGGGAATCCCATGGACAGAGGAGTTTGGTGGGCTACAGTCCATAGGGTTGCAAGGAGTCAGACATGACTTAGCAAGCAGCAGCAGCATTGGCACGGTGATTGTTCTAATGCAGTGTATATCTAATGCATACAATAAAAATTTTGAATTAGATAATTCTATTTTACAGATAGAACTCTAAGATTTACAGAGATTAGGTAATTTGCAGAAGCCCCCATAATCAGAAGTGTGTTCAGGTTTGCGTTTCCTCTGATACTTTCATTATCATTCAGTTCAGTTCAGTTCAGTTGCTCAGTCGTGTCCAACTCTTTGCAACCCCGTGGACTGTAGCCCACCAGGCTCCTCTATCCATGGGATTCTCCAGGCATGAATATTGGAGTAGGTTGCCATTTCCTTCTCCAGAGGATCTTCCCAACCCAGGGATCGAACCCAAGTCTCCCACATTGCAGGCAGACGCTTTAACCTCTGAGCCACCAGGGAAGCCCTTATTGATGTCTATATTGTCTGACTAGACTGCAAACTAGAATAATTTTCAAACATATCATTGTGGGAATTTGTCCTTAAAGGACAAACCTTATACCATATAATTGTTAACAGAAAAAATATTCACTAAGTTTGAAGATCTAATTTACTTTATTCAGTGATTCATGAATGGGGCAGTATCCTGTCTGGCATATAGAAAGGAACTCCAGGGAGCTGTACAAAATGAAAGATTTAGACAGAAGGAGGCAAAGCAAGGAAGTTATTTTAGCAAACAGTGGATTGTTTCAGGTAAGGTCACCTTCTTTGAGGAAGGGTTACCTCACTAGTGCTTCCCAGATATTTTTGGGTTAAAATTGTTGACACTTAGGTCATGTATTAAGCCTTGGCTTGCGGATGTTGAGCTTAGCGCAGGTGACTCCATTTTAGCCTGTTTTTTCTTTCTTTTCAAATATAATTAAATGATTGTCTGAATTTCAAGGTCTCTAAACTATCAAACAAGATTTTCTTCACCTGGATTGATTTTCTTACTACTTTTTAAAATATATTATTATCCAGTTATGCTCAAAGACTCTCAGCCATATTGTTTTTTTTAAACATGACAGTTTCTTTCACTTGCAACTCACATATCCACATTCAAATAGCCCTACAAAATCTACCCAACTTCCTTGTAGTTCAAGCAGACATTCCTGATTATTTCTCACTCTGAATTCCTAAGTGTTGTCTATGCTAAACATAGTGATATAATGTGATACTACAGGTTACATGTGTCCTAACGTTTTGATATCCATTCACTTCATATTTTCTGTGGAGTATCAAGTATGAGTTCAGGGCAGATGTCTTGCATTTCTTCTAAAGTCCTTAAAACTATGAACCCTAATTATGGCTCCCATTGGACTCACATCAGAAATTTGTACAAAACAAAATAAAACAAAACTTCCAGTTATACCATCAGATTTATTTATCCTGGAGCCTGAGAATGAAAAATTAAATATGTTGTTTATAGTTCTGTTTCGCATGCACAATGTTTAGGTTAATATTTGTAAACATAGGATTCTTACATAAAATGCACTGATTTATAGATTCTGCTAAAAGTGAAAGGTTATGAAAATATTCAGCATATATTTTCCCATGAGAGCAATTGGCTGAAGCTGAGTAATGGTGTGTCCTCTTTGAATATGGCAGGAAATTGGCAAGCTTTCCCCAGACTTCTCACTCTCTATTATTTGTCTGTCATTTCAACTTGCACCCCCTGCTCTATCTATTTTAATTATAATTCCTCTGTCCTTGGGATTCTCCAAGCAAGAATACTGGAGTGGGTAGCCATTCCATTTCCCAGGGGAGAAAGATCCCCAGGAGATCTTCCCAACCCAGGGATCAAACCTGGGTCTCACGCATAGCAGGCAGATTCTTTACCATCTGAGCCATGAGGGAAGCCCATTATAAGATATATAAGGAATTTAATAAAGTGGATTAATAATAACTTCACTAGATTTTCAAAATTTACGAGAATGTGAGCTGGATATCACAATGTATTATTTTTATGATTTTGCTATCTAGCTGAATACTAGTGAAAATATATCACTATATAAATATATCTCTTTAGAGTAGTAAGAAAAAAAAAAAAAGAATTCAGCTTCTTTGTCCCATCACCAGAGGAGAATGATATTGCAAGATATCAAGTAGACTATAATAACTAGCAGGTATTATCAATTTTTTCAAAGGCCTTCTTTCTTTTGCTTTATGTAGTTCATTAAGTAAGTTGAGAGAAGGACTCTTGTTTGGGTTTTGATACAGTAGATGAGTAATAATCATCAGGTCTTGGCCAGGCTAATAATTAAATAAAAAATACCTCTATCAATTTTCTATGGTTTTTTAAAACATATAGGCCTGGCAGCAATTTCCACTTAGGAGGATTGATTGGAAGAATAGGATTTAGACTTCTTTGCTTCATCCATCAAAATGCCATAAAATGTTACCTTAATCTATCATGTTCCTTCCCAACTTGTAGGATTCAGTAAGAAGTACTATCCCTTTGACTTACCATTCATGACACCAAAATCTTGAGTATAAGAATTAAAAAATGGCTTGCAGATGAGCCTATAAGGTCATGAGAATTGCTATAATATGAAACTTTATGAGGTTGGCAAAATTATAATTTGAGAAAAACAGACCCTAAACTCTTCTTCAGTTCATATTTATATACACATATATTCATTCATTTTTATTCTTTTATATATTTCCACTTTCTCATTACTAAATATCATCTAAGAAAAAGAATATGCCAGGGTACAATCTGAATGATCTTTATGTCGTTCTATGGCATCTGGGCTGCAATACCTGCTTCTTGCATTAAGAACCTTATTACTAATCTCAGAAAATAGGCTGCTGCTGCTGCTGCTAAGTCAATTCAGTCGTGTCCGACTCTGTGTGACCCCATAGACGGAAGCCCACCAGGCTTCCCCTTCCCTGGGATTCTCCAGGCAAGAACACTGGAGTGGGTTGCCATTTCCTTCTCCATTGTGTGAAACTGAAAAGCGAAAGTGAAGTCGCTCAGTCGTGTCCGACCCCCAGCGACCCCACGGACTGCAGCCTACCAGGCTCCTCCATCCATGGGATTTTCTAGGCAAGAGTACTGGAAAATAGGCTAGGCTTTGCTTATTCACTTTTATTACTAGGTCTTTAATGGATTGATTTCTATGCCATGTTTGCCTTCTTTTAATATTCTGTGCAAAATTGTGACTTCCTCCATTACAAATGAGAGAAAATTGAGAACTGCTTTGGCTGTCTCTTTTTATCCTAGGATACATCACTGTTTGCTGCTCCAGTCTCTCTGCCAGTTTATCAGAATTCTCATCTGAGCTGTGGCAAAGGGAGGGTCATTTAAACATCATTCCTTAGAAAGAATGAATTGCTCTTTGGTCACTGTCAGGGCACTCTCCTTGTAAAATACTGTAAATCTCATGGGCAATAATTTAAGAAAAATCAAGGATGTTATCACACCTAATGCTGTGAAGGATAACATGTGCCAAGTTCTTTCAGTCATAACCCACCAGGCTCCTCTGTCATGGATTTCTCTGGGCAAGAATACTGGAGTGGGTTGCCATGCCCTCCTCCAGTGCTCAGTAAATGCTTGTTAAATGAATTAATGAATGCATGAATATGTTCCTTGAAATTACACTTAAGAGTTTTATTTACATATCTAAAACAGGGTCTGATTCAATAAGAAAACATTGATGTTCAAAAATTGACATATATATTTACAACAATGCTTTAATTACTAAAACCCATAAAATTCCACATAGAGATTTGTTAAGCAGTTCTAGGTTATTCCTTAGAAGTGCTAGAATTTTAGAGTCTGTTTCATCCCTTTTAAGAAATTTGACCTCAGGATAACAGAGAAAATAGATTGTTCAAAGTTGTTTGTTATTACTATTGTTTCACATTAGCTTAAAAATACAGAATAATAAAATGGTCTTAAGAAATGACTTAATTTGTAAGAACTTATATTTTATTCTATTTGTATTATATTGTAGGCCTTATTATTAATGACATTTTTCTAAATGTTCCTTAGTCTTGAGACTTATTTTGGTAGTCAAGGCTAAATAATTTTTAAATTGATATTTAAAGATTGAGGGCAAAAAAACAATTCTGTACCTTCACCCACCAATAATCTCTGATAGCATTTAAATTATATTATTCTAGAAATATACTTTTTTCAATTTGTTATATTTTAATATAGAACCAACCAGTCCATTCTAAAGGAGATCAATCCTGGGTGTTCATTGGAAGGACTGATGCTAAAGCTGAAACTGCAATACTTTGGCCACCTCATGCGACGAGTTGACTCACTGGCAAAGACTCTGATGCTAGGAAGGGTTGGGGGCGGGAGGAGACGGGGACAATAGAGAATGAGATGGCTGGATGGCATCACTGACTTGATGGACATGAGTTTGAGTGAACTCTGGGAGTTGGTGATGGACAGGGAGGCCTGGCGTGCTGTGATTCATGGGGTCGCAAAGAGTTGGACATAACTGAACGACTGAACTGAACTGAATATTTCTGACTCTCATTTTAAAAAAAATACTGTAATATCTGCATAGTGTGAAGATGCAAATCTATAAGGGGGTGAAGTTCTCGAACATGACTGAGCAACTAACACTTTCTCATGCTCACCAATGTCTTAACCTTCCTTAGTTTTGTCTAGTTGCTGCCTGTAAAATTTGGGGGCTCTGTCCAATGATCAATTTGGGGATATATTTCTTTAAGAATCACAAAATATAAGAATCTCAAAAAGCTTCAAAGTCACTTCCTCCAACCCCACATTTTACAAAGACTAAATGAGAGTCAGAGAAGTTAAATTATTTGTGCAATATGACCTAACTAGTTAGTTACAGAGTTGAAATAGACTAGATCATAAATGATTTTGATCTGATTATCTTATGATACTTAGAATTGGATTATAAATAATTGTTCTAAAAATTACTCACATTTTGTTTTTATTTGATAGAAATTTTGCATTTATTGCAACATCAATGAAAATTCTGTGAATTTACAGAGTCAAAAGAGAAATAAATCTAATGAATATTTTTTATTAAGAAGTACAATTGAGTGTTAAAGAAAGATTACTGTCATTAGCTAATTTTGCAACTTTATAGGCCAAAGAAATCTATAACAACAGAACTTTGACGTATGAGTGATGTGGAAGAGTTATGGATATTAATTCAGTCTTTCTATGTAGTGTTCAGTGAAATATTAAGCTTTAGAGTCTGTGTGGGAGTGTGTCTAAATATAGGTATTGTTTTGCATTCTTATTCTACAGTTTCTCAGACATATTCATGACAGAGAGGCGGGGAAAAAAGTAAACCAGTCTACCATAAAGGCATGATTCTCAGAAGAATGCTGAGTGGTCATTTCTTCACAGCCAAAACACAGTGTAGCTAGAAACACTCTGATTGGTTCTATTCTGATCTGGTCTTCCCAGCTCTTCTGTCTTCCTCTGGGCTGATCTGGGTAATTTCAAACCTATATTTTTCCAGGGATACTGACTTCCATGAAAAATTCTAACACAGACAGTAACTAATTAGTTTGACCTAATTTTATGATTGATCCATTCTCTATCAGTTCTGTCAACAACCTGAGATGCTGATAAGATAACTGAGGTCAATATTTAAAAGCTTTAGATTCGATATTGGAAATTTTGATCCAAAAAATATACTTGAGCCAAGAGTAAGTTCTGTTTGCTAGATTCACCATTTCAAAGTTTTAAAAGTTTTATTGTTCTTAGGCCAATCTATGTGTTCTTTCCTTCATCATTTCTCATCTCTCACAACACACTGGTTTTATTTGTGTGGTACAACCACTGCTTAGATGAATCACATTGCTTCAAACTTCTACATCATAGAATTACTGAATTTCAAATATAGGAATAATGAGGTCATCTAAGTTAAATATTTACTGGCTTTTTTAAGGTAAATAAAATAGGTTCAGAGAGATGAAGTGGTTTAGAGAAAATGAGACATAAGTAAGAGAAAGAAAGGAAACTAGCATTTGTAGTGAACCTGAAATATATCAGATAGAGAACTGGATTCTTAACTCACATCATCACATTTAATTCTGATATTTATAGATAAAAATAAAATGTTGGTTATGTTATATTTACACAGTTAAGGAAAAGAAGAAAAAAGACAAAAAGCAAACTTGATAGTCAAATTCTGGTTAGCCTGACCTAAAACAATTAGTCTACCAAACAGAACCAAACTTCTGCTTCAATTCTCAGTTTACTTTCAGCCGTATCATGTTGCCTGTCAGTTAGACAAATGATTTGGAATAAATAATTATACTTACAATTTTTAAAAAATGTGTTATCAGGTAAATGTATCATGTTTTCCATGGGCATTTTTGCTTAAAATTCAGGAGCATTCCAGAAGGAATCCCAAACTGAAAAATACCTGCTTTCTTGTGTTCTTACCTTATTTTCTAATATGTCATCTAAAAGTAGAAAAAGTAAAGATAACAAAGTAAATATGCCATTTTCATCTGGATTAGGTTTCTCTGGGCCATTTCCCAGCTTCTGGAATCAGGAGGTTATAGGGCTCCATTGTTTGAAGGCTACATGGGACACTCCTCATTTCCTCATCTTCTCGATCATCTCAGCACGTCTGGCTTCCTGGTATATGTGGATTCTATTGACCTGAGGTAAGTCTGAAGAATACCAAAGTTGCTTGCTCAGTCACAACCAAACAGTTTCTGCTTATGCAAGCTTTCTCAGCATTCATACAGAATCATAAACTTGCTGTTTTGTTTGTTTTTTAACATAAGCCTCACACCATTCGATGATATACAGCTTAGCACAAAAAGAGGAAAGTAAATTACAGAGACCTCTCTTTTAGTACATCTACATGTGTGAGGTGGTCATCAGGCAGAATGCATAACAAATTATTTATTAAACATAAGAGAAAAAGAAAATCTACTGGCCAGTCACACTAGTCACCTTATGAATGGATATTAAACTTGCAATTTCCCCAAAGATATGTCTAGAAGGTTCATCAAAATCACTTATGAATCATATTTATTATTTAACACAATGGAGGAAAGAAATATTATCTATTGGGTTTTGGAATATAGCCAGTAAAAAGTGATGTTAGTTGGACTAGACTTGTGAAAGGAGCTATTAATTTAAGATGAATTGGTTAGTAGAATCACACATATGAAGTGTATTATGAAGGTCTCAGGAGACAGATCAACCTGGATCACTGTATTCAAATATACAACAGGAAATGTTTTAAACTAAAAAGCACCGGGAGGCTTGTTAGCTTAAATATAAAATTAAAACTCTTGATTGAAACTACTTCTGAAAACAATGACCTCACATCATTCTTTTCAACTACAGAGACACAGAAGGGGGATACCTGGTTCAAAACATGTGTAATTATTTTGACATGTCATTGGTATTTTACTTTATGTAGTGTGTATATTTTTAAAATTATGAATTCATAATGATATATAAATAGAATTGTGACTTTAGTGCAAGGAATTCTAGAGTACATATTTTTGTAATATAAATGGCCATGTGTACATGTGTGGATACATATACATACACACACACACCCCCCACATGATCTAAGATGCTTTGTAAATTAAGAATTTTAATGAGAGGCATTGATATTAGCCTTCAGTTCAGTTCAGTTCAGTTCAGTCACTCAGTTGTGTCCGACTCTTTGCGACCCCATGAATCACAGCACACCAGGCCTCCCTGTCCATCACCAACTCCCGGAGTTCACTCAAACTCATGTCCACAGAGTCGGTGATGCCATCTAGCCATCTCATCCTCTGTCGTCCCCTCCACCTCCTGCCCCCAACCCCTCCCAGCATCAGGGTCTTTTCCAGTGAGTCAACTCTTCGCATGAGGTGGCCAAAGTATTGCAGTTTCAGCTTTAGCATCAGTCCTTCCAATGAACACCCAGGATTGATCTCCTTTAGAATGGACTGGTTGGATCTCCTTGCAGTCCAAGGGACTCTCAAGAGTCTTCTCCAGCACCACAGTTCAAAAGCATCAATTCTTCGGCGATCAGCTTTCTTCACAGTCCAACTCTCACATCCATACATGACCATGGGAAAAACCGTAGCCTTGACTAGACGGACCTTGGTTGGCAAAGTAATGTCTCTGCATTTTAATATGCTGTCAATGTTGGTCATAACTTTCCTTCTGAGGAGTAAGCGTCTTTTAATTTCATGGCTGCAGTCACCATCTGCAGTGATTTTGGAGCCCCCAAAAATAAAGTCTGACACTGTTTCCACTGTTTCCCCATCTGTTTGCCATGAAGTGTGATGGGACCAGATGCCATGATCTTAGTTTTCGGAATGTTGAGCTTTAAGCCAACTTTTTCACTCTCCTCTTTCACTTTCATCAAGAGGCTTTTTAGTTCCTCTTCACTTTCTGCCAGATATTAGCCTTATTAGTATGTAAATATGGTTACCTGAATAGTGCCACTTTGGCCCATATCCTTTGTCCTATTCTGGCATTCATCTGATCTCTCTTCCTCGTCATCATTAACAACCAGGATAGTATTTTTTCCCCCTGGAGTGTGTCAGACTTGGTAGAAAGCTGTTAACTTGCCTCTGTTCTATAGAGTAAGAAGCTAAATGACAAATCCAGGAGGTGGGCTTGAGGAAAAGTTACATTTATATCCAGATAAACCATATGGGTGATTTCTCCTGCTGATAGAATTGGCAGAAAAGGCTATCTGGTTAAAGCCTAACTGATCAGAAGTGTGACACTGGGTAAGTGGGATGATTAAAATTGAAAGGTAGAAGAGAGAGTTTAGAAAATATTTGGGATTCATAAAAGGGTAGGCATGCAACTTTTGGAGAAATATCTCCATCCTCAGAGTACGTTATTGAGGGATTCACTAAAGCCACTAGCCTGGTATAATAATTTATTCACAGTAGGGTAGGTCATTAGAAAGGTGAAGCATGCCACTAGATTGAGAATGGCAGATAGGTTTTGTCTTAGCTGCCAAGTTCACTTGATTTATAGTGGCTGCCTGGAGAGTCATGGACAAAAAGACTCTAAGACCTTATCTAAACCCAACAGTTTAGTGTCCTGTGATTGATTAATGATGTCTTCATGGGCACAGAGATGTGAGTTATTGACATAGATCATGTAATGTTTCTTTCATTTTTTACCAGATATACTTCTAGAGTTAGATAGTTGAAAGGATCCACATCTAATGGGAGTTTAACTCATCATTGGAACACCTTAAGCAGTGGCTTATAAAACTCAAGGATTTTTTTACAACTCTGACAGTTGGTTGGTCCAAATAGTTCAAGGTAATATAATAGGTTTCTTAAACATGATTTGGTAATACAGGTTTATGGTACTAAGAGCACCTGATATTCAACATTTTCTTTAATCTGTCCACAAAACCCAAGTTTGAAAATTTGGCCCTGGTATTTAGGGTCAGAATTCAGATCAAAGAATACTAACATGAGCAGTCATGTGTTCTTTGAAAAGAATATATCAGTTATGAGAACATGAATATGCCTTAGGTAACAGTCCTGTGAACTGGGCTTCAGCACATGGGCACAGACAGCTCCTCATGAGAATTCCAAAAAGGCAAATGAGTGTGATTTGTCAATTGTCATTTAGAGCACTATGTGGGACAGCAAAAGTCTGCAATGAGGCATAACAGTAGGTGGGCTGAACAAGAAGGAGAACAAAACAATAAGCATTTCTACATTGGTGATTAAGCATGAGGAATGGACTTTGATTCCTCTTTAAATAGTAGCAACAAGGCATAGGTTGGCCTGATGATTGGTATATCATGGGGAAATGGGGAAAATCAAGAGGCCTTGATATGGGAATACTTGATAAAGTCAGGACAGGGAAATAAAGAGTGTAACCTACTTGGTTTTCTTATATGTGAAATTATATAATTGGAGTTTCCATGTTTATTCAGGGATCAGGTTTCCCTCTTAAAATTCAGTGTTTGCTAGGAAAGATATTAGATTATGTATGAGCAGACAAACCTTATTATAAATGAGTCTGTTAGATGCTTTCCTAAAAATACAATTTTTACAAATGACAAGAAAGCTCCTAGAAGCTGGAAAGAAGTACATAAAAGGACTAACGGGCAAAATGAAAGCTGGAAGTAGGAGGATCCATGAAAAAGGAAGATCAGTGACTTCTTGAACAAGAAACATATTAACAGATGCAGAAAATAGATAAAAGTTTTTCAGAATATTTAAAGGGTGTGTGTGTGTGTGTGTGCGCGCGTGTGTGTGTGTTTATGTATAGGGTGAGTTTTTTTCCCCCATTTTTCAAGGTCTTTTTCTAGGCAAGCTGAATAGGAAACCTTTTATTTTTGGTAAACAGCAGCTAATATTCACAAAATCAATGTAACTGCCTCCCTGAAGGAGTATATGACTGAGTTTGATTTGGAGTTTAATAATTTAAGATGAACATCTAATATGTGTTAATATACTAATATGTGTATTAGATCTATTATTGATTTTATTAGAAGTCTAGGAATCATTATTATTATACTCATTATATTGTAAATCTTAGATTTGGAGATTTGATTATGATTGCATTCCTCCATTTTGTATAATTAAAATTGTTTTTCAATATAAAAAAATAATCATAATAACTATCTCATTGTTGACTTTACCTTTTTGCATTTTGTAGGTTTCTCTTCTATATCTTGGCTTTGAAATTTTATCAGAAATTTAAGTGATAAATCTAATTAGCAAAGAAAATCTCTACCAAATGTTGTTTGATAGAAGACAGTAAGTAGTAGTGCTTGGATCTGAGTATAAAGAGTGAAAAAACAAAACCAAACTTCCCTTTAAATATTGAGTAAAAGACACAATAGCCATTTTATTTTTCAAAATAGTTGAAGTGAATAATTTAGGAAATTAAATTCTCTAGTATTTAGTGTATTGAGTTTAACTGATATCAATGAATCAATACGTAACTTCCAAGTTGCTGAAAAATTGATTCTGTTCTGTTCAGTCGCTCAGTCATGTCCAACTCTTTGCGACCCCATGGACTGTAGCCTGCCAGGCTTCTCCATTCATGGGATTCTCCAGGCAAGAATACTAGAGTGGGTTACCGTTTCCTTCTCCAGGGGATCTTCCCGACCCAGGGATCGAACCTGGGTCTCCCACATTGGAGGCAGTCGCTTTAACCTCTGAGCCACCAGGGAAGCCCGAAAAATTGATTATTACACACTAAATAAAAATAGATCTAGAATGTAGGGAAGTATATGTGGGCATTATCAATTTACTTTAGAATATCCCAATAGTTCTCAGATTCTTTGAAATCATTTTAGTTATGGCTATTTCATACATTTAAGTGAGCAGAAAAAGGGTTATAGTCTAGCATGGATGTATGCATTTATTTACTCATTTTTTAGAGAGTTGGTGTAAAGTCAAATTAAACCTGCTTCCTTTTTTTAGTATTTAATTTAATTGACTGCACTGGGTCTTAATTGCAGCATGCAGGATGTTTAGGTGTGACGAATTCCTTGATCGAGTCGAGTCTAGGCCCCCTGCCTTAGGAGTGCAGAATCTTAGCCACTGGACCACCACAGAAGTGGCTGGATGTATGTGTTTATATGTAGTTGTGCCTTTCTTTGTTTTTCTTAGTTGTGGTAGGCAGATAGGTCCATGGACAAGGTTTAAAATACGTATTTTCGTATGAATGTTATGTGCTGAACTTATTGCCATGATGTTTTAGGCCAAAACCACATACTAGGACTGTGTCCTTAGTGATTTTAAAATTGTATACTGAAAACCCTAAGGTTCTTTATAAGTACCTCAGGTGTCAAAAAATCATGTGGAAGGTGAAAAAATCATGTGGATCAAAGGTGGAGAGAAAAGACTGTGTATGTCTGTCATATTTTCCTATTTCTATCAGAGAAGCACTAGTTTTTATTATGTTAATTACTAATATTTTATTTAGGAATGAGTTGTGTGGTTAGAAAAGAAAAAATAAAATTAAAGATTTCTGGTATAGATTAATAGACCTCCACACACAAGACATGAGTTTAATCTTGATTTCCTAGCATTGTGGTACCTAAACAGCATATTTCTCTAATCTTATATTTTAAAAAGTAATGATACATGTCATATTTCAAACTAATTATTTTCAAAATTTTCTGAAAACAGTTTAAACTCTTCTTACTGTTTACCTATACCACCTTACCTGTATTTCCAAACCTCTTATCCTGTTCTTTCTAACTACTCTTCAACCAATGAGACATCCTGCCATTGCCAACATTTTCAGATTCTCCTATCGGAAATTTTCTCACATGCATGTGCTTAGAGGGGAATGGCATTTTATTTCCCCTTCCTTTATATCCATCTTTCAAAATCCTGCACATCTTTTGAGTTTGAACTTAAATAACATCCCTTTTCTGGAGCTCCTCTGACTACTCTATATATGATGTTTTCCTCTTCTGACAATCTTGCAGCATTTATAGGTCACCTGGGTGTGTTTTTCTCTTTGTATTCTTTCCATTTGTACAGTTTACTTTTCTACAATTGTAAGCAAGTTAAGGACCTTAAGATAGGGACTTTAAGTTAGTACTGATTTGCACTAAAATATTTTAATCTGTCTGCTCTTTGAAATTGTCAACAACTGTGAAAGATTTAAGATTTTTTACCTTACTTACAAGTTAACAATCTAGGCTATGACAGTTTCATGGGTACTGGCAAAGGACATGAGGTGCCTGATTTAACGATGGGAGACAGTTAACTCCTCAAAGTAATAGCAGTAGCTAGACCATCAGAATTTTCTTGAACATGTTTCCTAATTTCAGATTTCCACAGGAAAAGGTAAAGAGGCCAAGATGTAAAATATGCAGTCAGTTGCAATACAGGAGAAGAACCTTGAGCTTAGAAAACTTTATCTTTTATACTGAATACTAAGCATGCCAGTCCATCACAGCTACAGGAGCCGCTATCTGTGAAAACAGTTTGGAGAAAAGATACTTGGTGCCTCTGCTCATAAGACATTCCAAGCCCGAATAAGATTGTCTCACAAATATTCATTCACTGAAGTATCTTGTGAGTGCCTCATATAAGCCATAGTTCTCAGGACCAAGAAAAGCTACAAGGCAAACAGTTAGGCCTTTGTTCCCAGAATCTAACTGGAAAAAATATGAAGCAGATAGGAGCTTTGGGATATCACATTTGAGTTCAGTTCATCTTCTGAATGTAGGAGTGATTTTTTTCTGTTTAATTTTATCATTGTATTATATTTTCCTCTTTTTCAGTATCGGCCCTCTTACCTTAACTCATACAGTTGCCTATGTATTATAAGGTAATAAGATGAGCAAATCAGAGTTTTCTCTCTGCTGTTAACAGGAACACATTATTAGAAACTGTTATGCAGTTTAACTACAACAATCATCTTTAGCAAGTAGTTTGTACAAATATGGCTTCCCTGGTGATTCAGAGGGTAAATCCTGTGATGCGGAAGACCCAGGTTTGATCCCTGGGTTGGGAAGATCCCCTGGAGAAGGCAATGGCAACCCACTCCAGTATTCTTGCCTGGAGAATCCAATGGACAGAGGAGCCTGGTGGGCTACAGTCCATGGGGTCGCAAAGAGTCAGACACGACTGAGTGACTACACTACTACACTACACTACTACTAGTACAAATATTGCTATGTGCTGTGTGTAGTGTGCTCATAAGTTTCACTTTAAGTATGTGGATTTTGATCTGGGATATTTGATAAATATATTCACTTTATATATGAAAACTTGATCCTCATTATTGAATAAACTAGTGACAGGTATCTAGGAAACCAACTCTCTCCATATTTTTAGTAGGTAGTTGAACCTGCTTACTACTGCCCTGACTACTACTACTAATTTTAAAATTAAAACTTAAAAAAGAAATTCCTTAAATGGTATTGTTAATTGTTACTGGATGTTGCCACAAAATATTTCATTTTATTCTAAATTATGAATTTAGACTCCATATAAGAAACAAAGCACCATAATTCGTATTATCACCTGAAACAATGAAAGTATCTTATTTCCTCATCAGTATCTCTTTGTAATGTTGAGACATGGAGCATGATTCTAATTTGACTATTTTTATGATCTCACTTGATTTTATAGATTCCTGTATAATGGCTGATTGTTAAGGGGTTTGTGATTGTATTTCAGGAAAACAAAGATGCTTCCCCAACAGAAGTATGACATTGTCAGGGGGTTTCAAAAGATAAAAGTCAGTTATTTTGTTTACCCTGTATATGGGCTGTTCTCTGTTCTTTAAAAGTTCTGCAGAAAGTGAATCAATGTAATAGTTTTTACAGTCTGTATAGTATAAAATAGACTCAAATTAAGCTAGCAGACTTGTTATTTGACAGTTTATAAAATATTTTACTATCTTTTTGGCAGTAGCAGTTTGAATGTTGGCAAATGTACACATTGCTTGCAGTTTCAAAACCTTGTAATGAGTATTTTCCAGTGTAATAGCAGAGAGCTAAAATTTGGATAAACCACTTAGACTTGTGAACTCTGACATGCATGGTAACAATGTCTTTGTAAAAGAATTTTGTCAAGTATTGGAGCTCCTACTAATAGCACATCCATCTTTCTGCACACCATAAATCTTAAGAAAATTTCTATTACTCTGCAATTTGTCTGGCTTATGCTATTTATTAGCCATTTTATTCTGCTGCTTTAAGAAGTAATGTGATGTTCATTTTATTGCTGGTTCAATAAATTGTTAATTATAATGCAGTGATTGCAGCTGACGTGATTTAAAAGCCACATTAGCACTATAGCATTAAGTTTTAACTATTTTACCCTTCAATTCCCTGTTTATACAACAGTAAAAGGAAAATAGCCTTAGTCTAATTTTAAAAACGAAGGTACTTCTCTATTGATCACATGACACATTAGAAACTTTTTCTGAATAGAGGTTACACTTTTGTCTTGAAAAAGTGGGGGGAAATGAGTGAACAGTACACAACAGAACACTTAAGAAAGTAGCATTGATTCCAAGATAGGTAGAACACAAGGAAACTAGTTTTATTATGTCTATGAAGCACACTTCATCTTTTCCAAAACAAGCATAAGATATTTGGTCCATGCCAAAAAGTCCTTGAAATTTGGTCCTATCAAAATATCCATGAGCAAATTTGGTCCATGACAAGTGTTTTGTCTTGTTTTCTTTTTTACTTTTTTTATTTTGTGTTGGGGTATAGCCAACAATGTTGTGATAGTTTCAGATGAACAGCGAAGGGACTCAGCCTTATGTGTACATGTATCATTCTGACCAAACCACCCTCCAATCCAGGCTGCCACATAACAGTGAGCAGAGTCCCATGTGCTATACAGTGGGTCCTTGTTGGTGATTCATTTTAAATATAGCAGTGTGACAAGCAGTTTTTGACAGGACCAAATGTAAAGAACTTTTTGCCATGACCAAATGTCTGCTATTTACTCCAAATGGTCAGAGAGCATCATGACCAGTCCATTGTATTTGTCTTCAGATTCACACTAACCTAGAACTTTACTGCTGCCTAAAATAATAAATTCCAGTCTTATATATCTTTAAATATTTGGTAAATAATATTCTCTTAAATGTGGCAATTATGGTTGTCTATATACCATACACATTAGCTGTTAATTATGTTCTGCTCAGTGCAATTTTAGGCTTTCCTGGTGGCGTTAGTGGTAAATAACCCTCCTACCAATGCAGGAGACAAGAGATGCAGGTTCAGTCCCTGGGTGGGGAAGATCACCTGGAGAAGGAAATGACCATTAATACTCCAATATTCTTGCCTGGAGAATCCCATGGACAAAGGAGCCTGGTGTGTTATATAGGCCATAGGGTTACAAGCAGTTGGACATGACTGAAGTGACTTAGCATGCATAGTCCCTCCAAATCCTGCAAAATCGCATGCATAATATCAACTCTTCAAATGAATATATATAGGTGCCAGAACCTTTCTCTAAGTCTTTATTATTCAGATTCTCCCAATTTCTTTTTTGAATGAAAATATTGCGTTTGGCCATAGAGAGGATATGTCTAGTGACATTCTGTTTAATTATTTCTGTACCTGACAATTGAAAAAAAGTAATCTGTCAACTATTATTTTTTAACTTTCAGCACATCTGTGCTCATGATCATACACTTGCGACCTGCAAATACCTAAAGCAATGGGTGTTTATTCCTCTCTTTTGTTAAAAGAAGAAACTTACCTGAAGCTCTGGATCAACAAAGTGAACTGGTATTTTTCTCTTAATTATGCCTTATTCTTTGCAAAAGAATCTGTCTCTGAAGATTCTGCTAATTCTTATTACTTCATTTTATTTAATCTTAAAATTTATTTTTCAGTAACCCATTTTTGGAAAGTTAAGTGTCCATCTAGTAATTTGAATTTTCACATTGCTTTTGGGAACCCTCATTTTAGACAGTCTTTTAATAGTGTCTTCAATATAAAAATCAATCTTTATTTGTGCTTTTTGCACTCTACTCAGGCTTTTCTG
Organism: Moschus berezovskii; assembly: GCF_049115385.1. Taxonomy (NCBI): domain Eukaryota; kingdom Metazoa; phylum Chordata; class Mammalia; order Artiodactyla; family Moschidae; genus Moschus; species Moschus berezovskii. The sequence continues at coordinate 88,259,941 of NC_142461.1, read as the reverse complement.
TTCCTCTTGGTCAAGTTATAATATTTCCAACTTCTTGTTTATGTCACATTGGGTAAAGGAGACAAGAAGAACAGGTAGAAGAAAAGAACTTCATTTCCTTCATCCCTTGTTCATAACCCAAATCTGGGACTTAGAATCTGTATATTCATTTATAGTCCCATTTAACCCGACTTGTATCCTGAGAATCAAGCAGCTGGAACACTAAAATAAACCTCTGGGGTTAACTTTCTTCAGTTTTAAGCCCAAATTTTGCAATAAGGAGCTCATGATCTAAGCCACAGTCAGCTCCCACTCTTGTTTTTGCTGACTGTATAGAGTTTCTCCATCTTCAGCTGCAAAGAATATATTGATTTCTGATTTCAAAACTGACCATCTGGTGATGTCCATGTGTACAGTCATCTCTTGTATTGTTGGAAGAGTGTTTGCTATGACCAGTGTGTTCTCTTGGCTCAACTCTATTAGCCTTTGCCTTGCTTCATTTTGTACTCCAAGGCCAAACTTGCCTGTTACTCTAGGTATCTCTTGACTTCCTACTTTCATATTCCAATCTCCTATGATGAAAAGGACATCTTTTTTTTTTTTGGTGTTAGTTCTAGGAGGTCTTGTAAGTCTTCACAGAACCATTTGGTTTCAGTTTCTTTAGCATTAGTGGTTGGGATATAGACTTGGATTGCTGTGATATTGAATAGTTTGCCTTGGAAATTAACATGGGTCATTCTGTCATTTTTGAGACTGCACCCAAGTACTGCATTTCGGACTCTTTTGTTGATTCTGAGAGCTACTCCATTTCTTCTGAGGATCCTTGCCCACAGTAGTAGATATAGTGGTCTTCTGAATTAAATTTGCCCAGTCCTATTTCATTTTAGTTCACTGATTCCTAAAATGTTGATATTTACTCTTGCCATCTCCTGCTTGACCACATCTAATTTACCTTGATTCATGGACCTAACATTCCTATCCAATATTGTTCTTTATTGCATCAGACTTTACTGTCACTACCAGACACATCCACAACTGAGCATCATTTCTGCTTTGACTCAGCCTCTTCATTCTTTCTGGAGCTAATTGTCTGCTCTTCCTCAGTAGCATATTGAACACTAACAACCTGGTGGGCTCATCTTCTGGGGTCATGTCTTTTTACCTTTATATATTGTTCAGGGGGTTCTTGAGGCAAGAACACTGGAGTGGTTTGCCATTCCCTTCTCCAGTAGATCACATTTTATCAGAACTCTCCACCATGACCCATCTGTATTGGGGGGAGCACTTCAGCTTCACTGAGTTACACAAGACTGTGATCCATGTGATCATTTTGGTTAGATTTCTGTGATTGTGGTTTTCTTTCTGGAGGCTGTGTGATTGTGCTGCTTGCTTATTCTATCTGCCCTCTGATGGATAAGGGTAAGAGGTTTTTGCAAGCTTCCTGATGGGAGGGACTTGTTATGGGGAAAATGTGTGTTTTGCTCTGGTGGGCAGGATCATGCTCAGCAAATCTTTAATCCAATTGTCTGCTGATGGGTGAGACTATGCTCCCTCTCTGCTAGTTGTTTGGCCTGAGGCGACCCAGTCCTAGAGTTTACAGACTCCATGATGGGGTTAATGGTAAACTTCAAGATGACTTGTGCCAACATGTCCCTCCCAGGACAGCTGCTGTCAGGGCCCCTGTTCCTGTGGCAGGCTCTAAAAGTACTGGGGATAGTGACTGCAGCCATGAAATTAAAAGACACTTGCTTCTTGAAAGAAAGGCTATGACAAACCTAGACAGGGTATTAAAAAGCAGAAACATCACTTTGTGGACAAAGGTCCATATAGTCAATGCTATGGTTTTCCTGTAGTCATGTATGGATGCGACAGTTGGACTATAAAGATGTCTGAGTGCCAAAGAATTGATGCTTTTGAATTTTGCTGTTGGAAAAGACTCTTGAGAGTCCCTTGGACAGCAGAGAGATCAAACCAGTCAATCCTAAAGGAAATCAACCCTGATTATTCATTGGAAGGACTGTTGCTGAAGCTCCAATACTTTGGCAACCTGATGCGAAGAGCCAACTCATTGGAAAAGACCTTGAATCTGGGAAAGATTGAGGGCAGGAGGAGAAGTGGGATGACAGAGGATGAGATGGTTGGATGGCATCACTGACTCAATGGACATGAATTTGAGCAGACTCTGGGAGAGAGTGATGGGAAGGGAAGTCTGGCGTGCTGCAGTCCATGGGGTCACAAGGAGTTGGACATGACTGAGCAACTGAACAACATTTAACTCCAAAATTAAAAATAGTACATAATGTAGGCAAAAAGGAAGATCCCTCGGAGGAGGGCATGGCAACCCACTCCAGGATTCTTACCTGGAAAACTCCATGGGCAGAGGAGACTGTGGGCTATAGTCCATGGGATTCCAAAGAGTTGGACATGATTGAGCAGCTAAGCACTGCACAGCAAGACAGCAGACAAGACAGAACACTTAAAAATTCTTACACCACCATTTCTTGTAAGGGGTTTGAATTATATTATGACAAAATATCTTAAATGTCCAGAAATCTGCAGAGACTCTTCTTTTGTTTCATTAATTCATTTCAGGAGTTTTTAAACAAAGTGATATGTCTCAAACTGATTTACTCAGATTCTGTTTTAATCAAACCCAAGTACTCATGTGTTTTAAAAGACTCCCAATTGATTCTAATAGTCTGTAAGAAGTGAAACTCACTAATCTCACTATTTTATGATATACTCCTGAAGCTCTGTTAAATTAAAACGTTTGTTTCTCTCTTGCATATAATTTTTAAAAGTTCTTTAATCACATAAAGCATAGACCCTGATCAAAATACATCCCTTTGGTTTCTTTTTAAAGAGCTTCTATTTATTTATTTAGGTCACAGTGCACAGCATAGGGTATCTTAGTTTCTGACCAGAGATCAAATCTCTGCGTGGGAGCAGAGTCTTTACCATTGAACCAATAGGGAAGTTCCAAAACATATCCCTTTGAAACGAGCTTGAGGAAGGGTATGGGTATTATTTAGTTAATGGATCTTCCCAAATTACTATGAACAGACTTTATTTTATTTTTTCCAGCTTTCTGTGGCTCCACAAATGGCCATGACTGCTGGGGAGCAGGGAAAGTATGTGTCAAAGCTATGATAGCCAACATCTTACTGCCTTTCAAGTGATCTGTACAGAGTATTTGCTATTTTTCCTTCTTTCTGGATACACATTTATTCTTCTGTTTCTGATTTCATCTCCTCTCCTAAGTGTGATATATGTTATTATTTAACTGGTTCTGATCTCCAAGTTCCCTCAAGTGTAATACTTCACCCCTCTTTCAATATTGCTTGTATTATTTTCGGTTGCTTAAAATAAATAACTTATTTGTTCTTATCTAGGCCTCAGAATCCTAAACATTGATGGAAACCTCTTGTTATTATCTACATTATCATGTTCTAAGAGGAGCTAGACCATATCTGGGGTAGATCAGAAATACCCTAAATATGTTATTGGCCTTCCACATTATCCAACTGAAGCATTGTGTTTTTCGAGTGATCATTTTTTCTTGCCTTATAGTTGACTGTGTCAGTTTTGTTTGCTAGATTGTTACCTTAAAAACATTCACCATGCATTAATTTCCATTATTTAATTGGAAGGTTTATTTTCTAAGAAAGGCAATTAAAGCTTTAAATTTTTGTTGTTAACTATATATTATCTTGATAATTACCCCCAAGCTCTGTATGTCATCTCTGCATATGCTCAGAACCTAACCAGAACATTTCTTTGTTCTTCTGTTCATCTAATAGTAGGATTATACCAGAGTGCTGTGGAAAGTGGAAGGAAACTCATTCACTCTTCACTTTTATGACTTTTCAACTGAATGTCTCATAGTATCTCAGCTTTAAAGT